>NW_016158424.1:27225-134451 GCF_001687245.7 Rhagoletis zephyria
ATCTCCTTTATGTACGAAACTAAACCCGATAAATTGTGTTACCGGTTTACATACCGATCACATAGCGGTGAAAATCACTTAGATTAGTGTCATATAAAGTATATCTTCCATACCTCTGATTGTTTAGATGCGATTTTTTATATAAGTATGTAACTCCTCTATCGATGTATGCAGAAGTATTCAAAAGCAGTAATCTGTCAAAGTAAAATTTGCTGATGTTCATGAAAGGTATGAAGCCTTCGGCATAGCCGAAGACAGCGCTGCTCTTACTTGTTTTTTTTGAGCTCATCCACAAGACATTTATAAAAATCTTGAATCAACAAAAAATTACCTGGCTGATAAGCTTTGTTTCCTAAATAAATAAATAAATATATATATATTTATTTGTAATTTTTTTTGTATACTTATACATATATAGGGAGTGAGCAGGGTGGTGGACGCAGTTATGCGGTAACATACATAAAAAGACATAAAAAAAATATATATATTCCGACGAATTGATAGCCTTCTCCTGTTTGTGAAGTCGGTTAAAAATATGGTTCGTGCTTTAAATAAACCCGTATAAGTCAACCTTTTTATAAAGAGCATAGAAAGATTAATCAAATTTTTATTAAACATTTTCCACTTTTTAACCGACTTTCTTAAAGGAAAGGTGTTACCACACAGGTGGTCCCGTGCTAAATTCGTTGAGATCTGATCATTGCATTATGAAGAAATTAACGCTACTCTTGAATTTTTATATGAGAATTGAAGTCCGTTTTGTTTTTTGCTTAGAAATTACTTGTTAAAATAAATTTTTAAAAAATGTTTGGGAATGCAATTTTATAGCTCATACAATTTTATTCTGATGAAGTGTAGGTTTCAAGCCGCCCACCGGCAGAGCGCCGGCAGAGGTATTACGACGTCACCCAATAGCGAATCGTCGGCAGAGTACCTTCGACGCCGACGCCGCCCATCAACAAAGCCTCGGCATACTAGGGTAACGCTGACATCTTCCAACGGCTGAGGTACGCCAACGTCGCCCGTCAATAGAGCGCCGACGCGATATAGCAGCAGAGGTTTGCAGACGTCGTCCGACTGCGGTGCACCGTTAGGTATCTTTATACCGTTAACTGTACTTTATTTTAGAAGATAAGAGTATTCGAAATAAAGTACTATTTTGCAAAGGCCCCACAATAAATTTATTGTATTGGACCCTAGGCACGGCGGGTATACGCCAGCATAGAAACAGAAGTGTCGGGACCTAGAGAAATTCGCTTTGTTACACACTTTCAGGGATATATGTTAAGAAAAAGTCAATTTGTATGGGAAGTGCCTCGCCCGCTTTTCTTATAACCCAATTTTTTTGCATGAGTATGGAATTAATTTTCATCTTCAAAGAAAAAGGATAAAGATAATAATAGAGATATAGAGACTCAACCTGGGAACTATTTCGAGATTTTCGATACTTATCGATATAATAATCGATCATTTTATCAATCTTGTTATCGAATTTGTTATCGATATTTTATGGATTTTGTTATCGATATTTTGTATCGATGTTATGATCGATATTTTTATCGATTTCGTTATCGATATTCTCATTGATATTTTTATCGATTAGTAATCGATTTTGTTATCGATAGAGGTGGGGATCTAGGTAGAGAAAAGATAAATAGTAACCTTAAGCAAATGTATATGTACATATGGATAAATATTGGTTATGAGACAAACTAGATATGTATGTAACATAAGTTTCACTTTTCCAGTGTGGCCCAGGCTCACTTACTTCTTTTTCACTTGACACCTGTACTGTAATATTTTATTGAACTTATTAAATTTATTTAACTTTTTAATAAGTGGGAACTCAAAAACAAGTTTTTCAATCTTGGCGATAAATTATCTGTATGCAAAATTTCATGCAAATCCGTTCAGTCGTTTCCGCGTGATGGAGCCCCAAACATTCAAATACACAAACATACAAACTTTCTCATTTATAATATCAGTACTTGGGATAATTACTAGTGGGCAACGTTTACCTTGTGATCCGATGAGTCGAGGTATTTTTTTTTAAGTGTTCTACTGAGATTTTCCGCCGATATATGACACAACTGGAGCGACCTAGAATTTTACGTAATGTCCGGATGGCAAATGGATTTCATTAGAAACTTTTTCATGGCAGAAATACGCTCGGAGGTTTGCCATTGCCTGTCGGGGGCGACCAATTTTAGAAAGGGATCGAACCCAGGACCTACATAGTGGTAGTACGCACCCCTCTAACCATTCAGACACGGTGGCCGCAGGACAAGGTAGGCAATAACACCTAAAAAAAACACTTTAATGCCCGATTATACCAGTTGATTGAGACAATAGAAAATCCTTTCAGCCCTGATAAATCCCTCTGTGCCGCTGCAGACTACACCAACGCCGGGCAAATCAAAATTTCGAATTCTGCGAATACTCGAAAAGTGTGAAAAGTTCACACTCCTCTACTCATTACCTGCATTCAATGCAACAGCGAAGAGAAGCAAAAAAACAAATCAAAAAATAGGAGCAGCCAGGTGTGAGACAAGTTGAGTTCTCACATTACACTGCACTATTATGACATAGCGACACACATCATTCAACTTCAAATAAATTGTCAAGCTCTTGCCACAAAAGACGCAATATGTGCGCCAACGTAGCTGTAAAGACTGCACAGATATTGACTAAAGCTATGCCATTTTGCCAGTGCGAGTGGCAGTAGCAGCAACAAAGCAACTAAAGTTTTTAATAACATTTCGAGAGTTCGAGTGAAATGAGGGAAATCAGCGTGCAATTGTCGACAGCGGCATATTATGCACACCAACAACCACCAGCAACTGCAGCACACCGGCATGCGGCACCGGTGCGGCTGAACATGAAACTGATGATGCTCGAAACACGAACTGATGTCGACGAGTGAGGAGTGCAAGTGTGCCTGAGTGCTTGAGTGCTTGAGTGAGAGTGTGAGACAGAAAGAAGCTCGAGGTGATTCAACGGTAATATCAGCAAAGAAAAAATACTGGAAAAGGATATGCGAAAGCACGTAGGGAGTACGAACAAAAGGCAAAGTAGCTGAGGGCTGAAGGTTGATGGTTATGGATTGGTGGCTTCTGCTTGGCGGTTTGTGGTTTGAGGCTGGGGGCTGGGAGCTGAAGTTGGCTGCATATGTGAGGAATATCCTCCACACAGCAGTTCGAAGGCTTCGGAGCGTCCATGCGTACATGTGTGTGTAAAAACGAATAAAAAGAAAAGCCCTTGGCAGAGTATCTATCTGTGCAAGGTATCAAAGATAAGTTGTAACTGTAATTCCATGGAGTCGAATTAAAAATGACAGTAACAGTAAAAAAATACTGAACGGAAGTAGAATAGAGACACAAAAAGCAGAAAGACAAAAATCAAAAAAAAAAAACTAAGATTACACCAAAGTACGAATACTAACTACATATTTGTACGAGCATTGCAAGTAGAACAAAAGCGCAAAGCCAATAATGGCCTTGAATGTTGCTGCTGTTGTTATTGCTATTGTTGTTGTTCCCTGCACAAGAGATAGTCTAGCTGGTGCACTAATAGGCACCTAACGGACAATGTTGTACTTATTGTACTGGATAATGGCTATGGCAGTGCCAGTGCTGACGTCGATAAACGCAGCAGAAGAAGAAAAGCAGAAAAGCAAAGGAAAACATAAATGGAAAAAATAGAAAAGACAACAAAATTAGTTAACGATACTCGAGAAGATATCGACTATGATGTTGGTTGATGGCAATTTTTTGTTGTTGCCGCTACTATACTGCTACTAGAGTCGGCTACTGATATTACATACGCGCTATTGCTGGCAGCTGGGGATACGTGTGCTGCTTGTGAGAAATTATGCGAACATTCACAGGTACATTCACATACTCATTTATATGTTGTGTGTTGTGTGGCTGCCCGTGCAGTTGCATTTCAAAAAGGTGAAGCCACAAGACGAAATGCCACTACTGCCGCTGCCGCTGCCGCTGCCGCTGCTACTCTGACCACAATTACGAATGCAGCAGTTGTGTCAAGTCGAGCAGATAACATTATGCTTTGCAGGAAAACATACACGTACATACATACACGAAATGATAGCATAGAATTGCGCAGGCAAAACAAATAATTTACACGGGAATATATACATATAATCACAATAAATGTACCAAAGGCAAGGCGGCCCTAGTTGGAATCAGCGGGGCGCTCCGGACAACTCAAACTCTAGCGCTAAATGCTATGCTCAACATCGCACCTGTTGACATCGCGAGTAAAGTAGCGGCGGTTCGCTCAGCCATTAGGTTCAAAAACTCTGGTTACTGTTTGAACACAGCACACGGCCACGCGACGATACTCAAAAGCTTCGACTTCCTACCGGAAGAATTGGATTGGCGTATCCCGAGTCTAGCCACAAACGGATCCTTCTCCATGCATGTTCCTCCAAGGAGCGAATGGGAGAATGTCAGTCTCTGGAACAGCGCTCCTATAAAAATATTCATGAACGGATCGAAGCTAGACGGGAGAGTCGGAGGAGGAGTCTACTGTCGGGAACTCTCCATGGATCCTGTGTTCAGACAGCCGGGCCTCTGCAGCGTCTTTCAAGCAGAGGTATAAAGAGGCAGCCGATTGGCTACCCACCGACCTCTTGCCAACGAGGAGGGTAAATATCTACTATGATAGCCAAGAGGCATCAAAGCGCTGGGATCGTTTATGGTACGATCAAAACTGGTCAGGGAATGCCTGACCTCTCTCTCAATTGCCTCGTAATACTTCTAAATCAAGCTGATTTGGTTACCGAGACACAATGACATCACTGGAAATTGCAAGGCTAATAAATTGGCTAGGCAGGGCACTCTCAAGGCCATCACCTCAAATAGAGAGGGCGTAGGAGTTCCGTTGTCAACCTGTGGTCTGCTTCTGGACAGATGGGCTCACAGTCGGCTCAGCGAGTGCAGGGCGAAAACCCCGAAATGCAAAGTTACAAGGTCCTTCTGGCCGGTTGTCGACCGCGGGCGATCAAGGGAGCTTCTGCAGCTGGCTAAGTACCTCTCGATTCTCACAGGTATACTGACCGGACATTGTCTTTTAGCAACCTACGAGGTGAAACTTAACATCGTCACAGATCCCTACTACCGCAGCTGTTTGGAAGATGAGGTGGAATCATCTCGATGCACCTCGGTGCTCATTTCTTCAACACTCCTAAAAAGCCCTCCGAAGTGGACATCAGCTGCCTGCGGAACTTCGTTCTGGTAACATAATGGACAATCTTATTAATGTCTAAGTGAGTCTTCCTGGTGCGGAGTCTCCCACAACAACCTAGCCTACCCAGTACGACCATATGAAAATCGAACTTCTCGTCAAGAGTTTATTCTAAATCTGACTTTTTATTATATTAATAATATTATATTCAGTAGCTGTTTGTAGGTTTGGATAAGTTGTGCTAGCTGCTTTCAATTCAAGTTCTAGGCTTTGGGAGCTCACTTAGGGCTAGGGCGTATAACCGTATAAAATCAAAATATTCGCGAAACTATGGGGCAAATATGAATAATAAAACGGCATTATACATTCGTTTTTCTCTCTAACGTCCGGATTTTTTTTTTTTAAGTAATTTGAAATTTGAAAAAATCCGATTATTTCAAAAATTATTTTTAAAAATTCTGTGCAATGTATGTAGATACCAATATTATCAAATTAAAGAGAAAATTCTTTAGAATTAAGTGCACGAGAACAAGAAGGTATTAAAAATGCCCTTTTAAAATTGTATCGTTCAATATCTTTAAAATTTTCCAATAATTAATATTGAAAAAATTAGATGTTAAGGACTAATATATACTCACCCGGGTCCTCGCCTTAAAACTTAATTATCTTACAAAAAAAAAATAAAAGAAATTAAAACAAGCATTTCCAATACCTATTCATCCTTGTGAACCAACAAATTTTCTTCTTATTCTTATTTGGCGCTGTAACCGCCTAGGCGACTTAAGCCGAGTTCAACAAAGCACGCCTCTTCTGTGCCAACTGATGCCAATTGGAAATGCCACGTGAGGCCAAATGATTCTCCATATTGTTTTGCCATCGCAGTGGCGGCCTTTCTCTTTCTCTGCTACCATCAGCGGGTTCCGAGTTGAATACTTTTGGAGTGGGACCGTCGGTGTCCATTCGAACGACATGGCCAAGCCAGCGGAGCCGCTTTATTTTAATTCGCTGCACTATATCCATGCCGTTGAACAGTTCATACAGCGCATCGTTCCATCGTCTGCGGTACTCGCCATCGCCAATGCGTAAAGGCCCGTAAATCTTCCGCAAAATCTTTCTCTCGAATACTGCTGCCTCGGAGAGGTTTTTCCGGTGTATAGCAAACTCCTTTTAAACGTTGTCGAAAGCGGCTTTGAAGTCGACAAATTGGTGGTGAGTATCGATCCTTTTCTTTCAGGTCTTCTCCAAGATTTGGCGTATTGTGAATACCTGGTCTATGGTGGATTTTCCAGGTCTAAAGCCACACTGATAAGGCCCGATCAGTTCAATGTTTCACGAGACTTTGTAACATATGCTTAGTAGGCTAATCCCGAGGTAGTTGGCGCATATGGCTGGGTCGCCTTTCTTGTGGATTGGGCAGAGCACATTTAAATTCCAGTCGTTGAGCATGCTCACACACTTGAGGAGCTTCATGGTGAAGAGCTTCATGGTCACTTGAGGAGCTTCGTGGTGAGCACGCAGCGCTCTTCTTAGAAGAAACTTATGTTTCATCGCCATTTTCCTTACACCCCTTCATCGCTTCGAACTTGCTGCGTCTTTTTCGCTTCCCCTGAATTGTTTCGCGCCGTATAATACTACAAGCTGTCCAAAGTTTCCGTTTTGTTCGCCTAAACCATAGCTTCACATAAGCCCAGGGAAAATATTCTAAAGGCTTTAAATTGGATGATCTCGGTGGCAAGTCAACTGGCTTATTTCGAGAATCACGTATGCATCAAAGTTTTCGTTCAGTAGGTCGATATTTGACGTGCTGTGTTTCATATCACAACGTCATCGTGGAAAAATATGTCTTCAGTCGACATTAAATACAATTACGGCAAGAAAAAATCGGCCAGCACGGCTCTATAGCACTCGTGGGAGACAATTGGCAAGATTATTTGAAAGATTTTATTCATTCTGGCACGAAAAAAGCTCCCTAGCCAACTTTCATGGTGAAAAGAAGCTGTTTTTATTACAGAAAATACTTGAGCATGTTCCAAATGGACATGTACATCGATAATTTTTCTCGCACTGCTATAGAAAAAGTGACCTAGTTAGCAAAGCACTGGAGTGCCATTCGATTGATCCGCGGTTGCGATTTTTTTTTTTTATTGTATTTTATTTTAGTTTCCTTTTAATTGTTATACTTTAATGTTTTCATTTAGTTTTTAGAAATTGTATTTTTTCTTTTCATAATATTTTTTTATTCAATTCTTTTTCATTTCTTATAATTTAAAAAAAATATTTTTTAATCTTATTTAATTTTTAAAAGCTAACATTTTTTTCTTTTTCAGTTTTATTTTTTTGATTTTTTTTCTTTTAATTGTTAGATATTATTGTTTTAAAAATAAAAAAGTTTTTTTTTATTCAAAACAAATTTTTTGGAATAAAGTTTCTATTAATTTCATATTCGAGATTTTATTGCTGTAAAAAATAAAATTATTTAATTTGATTAAATATTTAAAAATTGATTTGATTAATACTTTCTTCTTTTAAAACGATTCCTTTTTGTTGTTTTATTGTACAAAAATGTATTTGTTCTTAATTCCACTTAAGTTTTAAAAACTTGTTTATTTTTTTTTTTTTTTCTTTATTTAATTTAATTAACTTAGTTTTTATTGCTTTAAAAAAAAAAAACTAATTTAAACCACAAACATAAAAACGCTGAAACTTCCTCGCTACATATGCTGTGTCATTTCCCCACTGGGTCACCATAAGAAGCTGTAAAAAAGACTTCACATAGTATCTGTTTTCAGTTATCTATACGGATAGATGGATGGATGAATGAATGGATGAAATGGATGAAATGGAATGGAATGGCCAGCAAGCAAACGCTTGGTTGACTGCTTGTAGAACAAAATATTCTACAAAGCTAACAGAGGAAGCGACGGCGGTATATTTAGGCTAACCAAGCAAACGGTCATACAGACATACATCTGTGGATATACAGTTAGAAAAATCAACAAAGTGCAGTTGCGGCATCAAAGAAAATGGTTTACATAAAAAAAAAAAAGAAAAAACATTAAGAATAAAAAATCGCTAGAGTAGCAAGAAAGACGTAGAGAGCAATGAAACGAAAGAGGTTAGGGGAAAAAATTAAAAAAGGAAGCACTAGGAAACAGCAACGGATGCAGCGGACGAATGCCTGGCTAGATGGATGGACAGTCGATGAATGAATGGATAAATGGCTAGCTGGATGGATGGATGTTTGTTGCTGTTGAAGAGATAAACGGATGAATGGCTGGGACAGCTGCTTATTGCCACGACCGGCAATGGTGCGCCAACAGCAAAATAAACGAAAGCCTCTAATTCAATCGACAGCAAGCACTGACCAAGTAACTACTTAATAATTGTATAGTACATAGTTGCCAAGGCAATGCGGGTGTAAGTTACTCACTCGCACATACACAAATAGTATATAAATGCATAGATAGATTGGTTATTTGTATTCTACTTACATTAGTGAGCTGCACTTGAGAACATGTCTAATAACACCTATGTAATGGGTATGCATGTGTGTGTGTGTGTGTGTGTCGTAAATACCAAGCGTGTATTGCTAATGAAAACCATTGAAAGACTTAAAAAGAATGTGAAGATTAAGCAAGCACAACAACAATAAATACATACATACATACATACACTTTAATGTATGGTACATAAATACTTGCACAGCACAAAGGGAAATTAAATCGCTTTATACGGGAGTAAGAAATACCAGAAGCAGCAGTATTAGCAGCTGAAGAAGATGAGCGAATAAAATGAAAGAAAATTCTTCTTTGGCTTTGTGTACATTCTGTTGAAGTGCTCAAAAATGCAGCAGATTAAATGCACCAGTGAAAATCTTTTAATCTTTAATGCTGCAGCTCAGGCGCTGTGAATACTCACAGCACAGATATCAGTGAAAAAGGTATATTTGTTTAAGTATTTGTGTGGCAAAAAAATAAATGAGAAAGAATATGCGTAAGCTTCTTAATGGGGATGGAGAGTTGATGTATGTATGTATGGATGTATCCAGACGCTGAATGGCCAGGCTTCCTCGAATGACTTAAGAGCGAAATACACCACACAAGCGGTTTGACAAACCAAGCGAAATTTCCCTTTGCTTCAAGCCATTTGTGCTGTGTATGGGGGTGTTTGAAGGTTTGACGGCGGTTTGTCAAACCTTCAAACACCCCCATACACAGCACAAATGGCTTGAAGCAAAGGGAAATTTCGCTTGGTTTGTCAAACCGCTTGTGTGGTGTATTTCGCTCTTTACTTAATAACCGTGCCTGGATAATAATCTCTTTCAAGTCACCGGTATCAGATAGTTCATGTGACCTAGGTGGCGCTAGTACAAAAGTGTGGCTAGACCTCACACATTTTCCCAAATTTTTTTTTAGGGAAACCAGTCTCTCCTTTTGCTTAAAGTTCTAGAGAGTCTTTCGTTTGTACCAAAAAATGTCGCATTTTCATTGACCCTTTCTATTTTCGTGTTCGAATGTAAAATAAGGGCAAACGGTGAGAAATTTTTGTCTTCGTTTCTTAAAATGTCACTCACTTGTAAGGCAAAAAAGGCACATTTTCACGTGAAGGGGGGTAGTGTCTGTAGGGTATTGCTTACGCAGGGTCAGTTTCTTGATGTCGTTTATGATCACATTCACAGGGGACGCGCCTAGTCAGATGGACACCGTGACATTAATGGATCTTTATTATTGCATAGAGGCAATTTGGTTAGGGCTGAAATTAACGTCTTATTGGAATCAGTGGGGGCCTGAGGACCACTTGAACTCTGGCTGCAAAGATTGCATTCAGACTAGCTAGAGAGATAAGTAAAGCATTGCGACAAGTAGCTCTCGACAGCTCGGGACAACAACTCAGCTATCCCTAGAGACTCTAAAAATTTCAGAATAGATCCCGGTGTTCGGGAGTATATGTGCTCCTATCTTCGCTATATAACCCCTATGCTCGTCTTCATTTTACGTGAAACTGCCTCATACTCCAGAATAAGGTGTAATGGTGTCTCCTTGGCCGGGTCACAGAAGCAACATATACACTTCACGGTTACGAAGGATTTTACTTCGAAATATGAGAGCATTGAGCGCTGCCTGACTGTCACTTAAAATTAGGATCCTTTCACTTCGATTATTCTTGCGAAAATTGACCTCAAAATACAGACTGAGGGCACAGACTCCCACCTGGGAAGGTTCCCAGAGGCACCGACTGCTTTAGTTTCGGTATATTTTATACCTTCGGCAATACCCTCAGCTGGCTTAGACCCATTTAAATACCACTGCAGTGTGCCTGCCTGGACAAGTCTCTCCATAATAGAGGCGCTCCAGTTCGCCATGATGTATGTATAAACCAGGGGAGCCGTTGACCAACCCTTAGTCGAATGGTGACGGCTTAATCACGCGGAATACACTATACCTAGAGGACGGGATAGTGTCCGGGAAGTGTGTCGACAAAAGGGCGAGTGGCCTTTACTTTTCGTTACCTGAATATCAACAATTAGGTAGGCTGATTTCTGGCCTGGTTCCCGTGTAGTTCCTTCGCACTATAGCCCAGCAAACATTCTGGATGAAAATTCAAACTAAAATTAACTAGGCTCCTCAAATACCCCACATTATTAAATGCTTTTGCTTTCTTCACTGGCATAAAAGCCAAAAAGAAATTAAAGTTATTTAGTAATGCTGGCGCATCTTAAATTTAAAATTCCAAAAATTTTGCTAAAATAAACTTTGGCCAAAAGCCAAAAACCACAAAGGAGCAGCTTGATTAACATGAAAGCGTCGAAGTGCCGAGACACTCACACGCGGCAACCTCTTTTGCAGCAACAGCAGGAAATATTGGCATCACAAAGGTTGCGCTTTGTCGCGCTCTACTCTTTGAGCCACATGGGCCAATAAAAATACATATCTCCGCATCTCCGAAGGATGAAATACGGATAGTGAAAGGATTGAAAGCAAGGCCAATGCGAGGAATGAGACTGCGTCAAATTACGAATCAGAGCAAGAGACCTGCAGTGGAAATACAAAGAGCACAAGTATTTTGTAGAAAAAGAATTTGTATTTGTAAAGAAAGTAGAAAGGGAAATAGGTAAAGAAACGGGAAGGGGAGAATATGAAAAAGTTCAGCATAAGCGCAGAGTGGCTGCTGTGTGGCAATAGTGGAATTTAAATATACGCTTACTATACCGCCACACACATACTCACACACACGTGTATGTATTTTGAAAAATGAAAATTCATATAAGTGAATATAGAGCAACACATGAGGAAATGAAGAGCAAAATGAGAAGAAGCAAATGCAACACATGCAGCAGCTGACAGCGGTTGCAAGTAGCACAGATGACAAAGTATGAAAACGGAGCTGTAAGAGCAGATGTAATACCTTTTAGAAGGTATTCAGTCAGGCGAATTTGTGAAAAATCGAAAATGACAAAGCACATATATATATCAATAGAATTTAATAAATATCTAGGGGATAAAAAGCGGATTTGATACAAGTGACTAAATCAGCTTGCCAAACAGAAGTATAAAGAATAAATGAAGATTTTTCTCACTGATTAAATGTTATTTATGAGCAAACGGGAAAATATACAAGCACAATATTCGCTAAAACATATTTACTGTAATAACCGTTGTTAAACCTCTATAAAAGCGTACCCAGCCAACTGATTTAATTTCTGTTAACTATACAAATATGTAGCAACCACTGCTGAAAGATGTGTTGTATACAAAACTAAAGACTTTTAATATTTGCAACTAGTAAACCCGCAATGGCGTTAAAATGCCAAAATTGAATTTAACTTTTGAAACAGGTTGAAACACTATTCAAAAGCCCAACAAATTTCCATAAGATTCATATAAAGACATCTCTGAGTGAGTAGAGGTCTCGCATGGTGTCGGTTTTTTTTTTTTAATAAAATTTCTAACCACTCTGTACCGCTAAAAAGTTTTAGCTTCAAAAAATAAAACGTTACTGCACATCTATGGAAAATCCCAGTTCTTTAATTTGAGTTCTCTGTTTGGAAATTCGAAATAACGGTGTATGAAAATCTAATGACCTTCAAAAAACAAAAAAAGGTAGCAATTAAAGTATTATCCAACTAAAGTTTTCATTAAACTCTTTCGTTTCATACTATTATTTCAAAATTTCATTTAACTTGTATATAAGTAAAACAAATTCGACTTTCAAAACAGGTGGCAACGCTCTTTAAAAGTATTTTGCAACTAAAGTCTTTTTAGATCTTTTTCGTCTGGCATTGTGATACTCATTTCAATTAACTGATCAATTATGTTGAATTTGATTTTTCTAACACGTGGCAACTCTGCTAAATACAGTTCATAAGTAAATTATTTTCAAACTCATTCCGATTGATACCCATATTTTGACAATTTTTTTAATTTGAATTTAATTTTTTCAACAAGTGGAAAACCTCTTCAGTCACCCTAAAAAAACGTTCAAGCTAAATATTTCTAAACACACGTTTGTTTGATACCAAGATTTTAAAATTGCATATAATGTGTGTATAGTTAAACTAAACTAAACTTTCAGAAAAGGCGGCAAACTCTTCAAACCAATTTTCTAACTAAAATCTTTCGTATGACATTGTTGTAAATATTTGAAGTAAGTAACTAACGAATCAAATGGAATAAAATTTTTTAAACACATAAAACAATAAAGGGTTTTGAACCCATTTTGATTGGTAACCGTCTTTTTTGCAATTCATTTAACTTATTCAATAACTTGAATTTAACCTTTTCAATTGATGGCATTCAACAGACACATCAAAACTATTGTAAATTGTTAAACTAAATATTTTTTAAAACTCTTCCATTTTACAACAATTTTTAATATTTCAAGTAACATGGGTATAAAAGATTTAATTCAACTTCTAAAACAGGTGGCGACCCTTTCCAAGATAATTTTAAACTATTACCTCCTTAAACCCCTTTTGTACGGCACCCATATGGTGATACCTTATTGACTTACCTAATTCCTTTAATTTAAATTGAATTCGATTTTCTAAACACGTGGCAACCCTACTACACGTAGTTAAGATATAAAGCTTTTTCAAAATCAATTTGGTTGATACCCATATCGTGAGAATTTATTTAACTGTATAATATAATAATTTGAGCTTGATTTCTTAACAGGTGGCAACTCTTTTTAAAAAATTGAAACCTTACTGCAACTCTACAGTCTAAGCCCTTTAAATTGACAAATAATTTTTGAAAATCGTGCAAACGGTGCAGATCTGATGACCTGGAAAAAAATCTCCCCGCGTATTATATAGCATTTTCAGTTTAAATGAAACCATTTTCAAATTAAGTGAAACCTTTTTCAAATTAAATGAAACCTTTTTCATGTTAAGCGAAACCTTTTTCAAATTGTATGAAACCTTTTTCAGATTCAATGAAACTTTATTCAAATTAAATGAAACCTTTTTCAATGGTCAAGGCATGTTGAATACAGTGTTGCCGTTTCGGTCCAATTGGACCAAAATTGGTAGTTTCATTTCTTAAAATAAGGCTTTGGTAGGTTGGTTGGTTTGTTGTGATTTTCGAGGGGTTTTGGCAACTAGGCAAATCATATAATTTATTCATTTTATAAAACTTCAAATATCTCTGTTTTCGGGAGTTCATGTAAAGGATGACGTGAAAAGGAAAAGAGAAATAGGACATGTCAAAATTATTCTTGAACCGAAGTTGAATGTTGCCGTGATTAGACTGTACTCTAATCCATAGAGTTTGTTTAAATTGGAAGAAAATTATTAGACAATAGTTATGCAAATGCCAAATTTTACATTTCGCTTAAGCGAGTGAGTGAGAGGGGAGAGTAGTTGTACTTTATTTCCCTCTTCTCCCTTAAGAAAATAATAGTTGACCGCTTTGAATTCGTGTAGCAACAGTAAAAATATTCTCCCAGTTAAACATCATAATCGGCGTTATCGACTCCCTGATATAAGCATGGCTCTGTTACGTACGTGTTTTTACGTAGGAATCAAAATCCAACAGACTTATAACAGCTACATGCGAAGCTCATTTAACAGATTCCTTATGTGACAACTCTCAAGCAATGCCAAGTATGCATAACAGAGCCTTTAGTGTTAGCCAGACATGGTGCAAACGGCTCTTAATAGGTTAAGTTGATTTCCTGTTCCTTAATTTAAAAATGTTTAATACTTAATTTGAATAAAGTTTCATTTAATTTGAAAAAGGTTCATTTAATTTGAATAAAGATTCATTGAATCTGAAAAAGGTTTCCTTTAATTTGAAAAAAGTTTCATTTGAACTGAAAATGCTGTATATATACATAGATAATATAGTTGAATGCAAGTTAATATTCAGAATTTGTATTTACTCCATCACATTTACAAAATAATAGCCAACATGTCTTTTATGAGCAGCATTTTCGAAAGACAAAACCAACTTCATTTTTGGAACCACTATACCTTCCACTTATGGAAATTAAATTACAAGCCATCTGCTGCCTGCAAATCGACCACTAATCCAAAAGTTGTTGCACCAATAACACTTGAAAACACAGAGCGCCACTAATCTTCCCGAGAACCAAAAAAAATGCCAAGCTAAGTGAAATTACCTTGGGAAAAATTGAACTAGAATAACACATTAAATTTCATGGACATATAATTTCAATAGCAAACACCCATATGGAAAATTCAATTGTGGTTGTGGAAAATGTGCAAGAAAAATTAGAAGGCACGGCAAGGTAGAATGCAAGTTAACGTAAAAGAAAGTATGTATGTATATAATATAAAGAAAAAAGAGAAAAGCAAGAAAAAGTTGGTAATGGTGGAAGTTTGAGTGCAAACAAAAGTATAAAAAAATACTACTTCTAAAAGAAGTAATGCGAACTTTCTGGCGAAAAGTAAATAAAAAGTATTTAGATTGCATGCACGTCTAGGTACGTACATACATATGTAAGTAAGGAAAGCCAACTAGGCGTATGAGTAACTATTAAGGTGTGGGGTGAAATGCGTTAGATGTTACGCATACGCAATGGTGAACAATTTGTTGAAGTTCACCTTCTCCTTGCATGTAATTGGATAAGAAAAGTGCAGCAAGAATTTGTTGCTTAGCTATAATGTGCAGTTAGTGGAAAATAACTACAACAATAAAAACTAACTGCACAATATTTGAAGAACTAAGCAGTTAGTAGGTAGTGTTGTGCGCCGAACATTGCATCTTGCCTTGCAGCAGCCACACACACACACACACACACATCGATTAGAGTTTCACTTACATGCAGGCTAATATAGTATGTTCAATGCATATACTGCAAGTTAAACGTAAATTAATTGCATGCATTGTTGTCGCACTGCATTCAATTATGTATGCCATTATGGCAGCACAAAGACGTTTGGAAGAGTATTCAGTTTGTGCTTAGGTGATAAGGAAGCACAGAAGACTGTAAGTAAATAAGCCACACATATTCGTCCGCATTTATGTGCAAATAATTGGCTAAACAGGCGGTAGAATGGAAAATGATTAGCCATAAGCTATAATCAGCGCAGCGTGCGGAAAATAAATTTCCAAGAAAACTGTCTCCACGAATAAGTCTGCAGAGGCCTGCACATAAGTAAATTATGCAAAAGTGTGGTTAAAAAGCACCAACAACAATAGCATATAACAGTACTACGTTTTTGAAAACTGATTCAGCAAAATTCGATTGTATTGGCTAGCAATAACGGTTGCACATTGTAAGTTCGGAATTTTTATGCTCTCACCCCCTAGGATTGTTCTATACCGAATAAAAACATACCCCTATTTTTTTTTTATTTTGAAATCAAAATACATTTAGAGGTCGCTCTAAGCGCTTAAAGTTTTCTATGCATTTTATATGGGGAAAAAAAGACTTTTCGTAGAAATGGTATAGAATTCTTGAAAATCAATATTTTTCGATCGGGAAAACTTTGTTCCTCTTCAGGTAATTCCCAATAATATTCCCCAATTATTCATTTAACCATTTTTTCATAGCAACTATATTCTGTAGGTCCGCCAAAACCCCCAGAAAATGCCAAAAAATGCAATAGGGTAAAAAATAAAAAATCTTTAGTATTAAACAATTGTTAAATAAACAATTGGGTATTGTTACTGGGAGTTTCCTGAGGTTCACCCTCAGTTTTCCCGTCGAAAAATATTGATTTTCAAGAATTCTATAATATTTCTACGAAAAGTTGTTTTTCCCCATAAAAAATACATGGAAAACTTTGAGCGCTTTGAGCGATGTTTAAATATTTTTTGATTTCAAAATAAAAAAGGGGTATGTTTTTTTCCGATATAGAATAATCCTAGCGGGTGAGAGCATTTAATTTCCGACTTAACTTATTTTAGACCACCCTATTGCCCATACTGCTCTTAATGCAATCGTACTACGCATTCCTTTATGCCGTTATGCATCAAACCAAACATTAATGACATTTTTTACGATAAAGAAGCATCTATTACCCCATTCTCACTCGAACTCATTTTGTTAGTCATTTCATACTACCACCCAGTGGCGGATTTGAATATTTGTCACCCCTAGGCGATTCAGAATTTGCCGCCCTTTTTCTGATAAAAAAAAATATTTTGAGGTAAAAGTACCGATTTCGGAACGATTAGCAGTAAATAGTAATGTTCAAATTTATGTTATTTACTATAATTTTATTAAAATTTAAGATGAAAAGGTGGTATTTGCCTTGAGCAAAGGTTTTCAACTTTTAAAGAGAGCCATCATCAACAAAGTTTTTTCACTTGATAAGTTATAATCTCAAAAACACTAAATTAGTATTTTTAAATATTATCATTTAAATAATATCCATTTTCCTATTTTCTGATTGCGTAATTGAATCTCAAATTTATGTCTTAAAATGTACAGACACAAATTCTAATTTCAGTGCAGCTAACTTGAATTTTTTTTTCAACTCAAACTTTGCCGCCCCTAAATTTTGCCGTCCTAGACACCTGCCTATGTGGCCTTTACGGTAAATCCGCCACTGCCACCACCCCATCGACTATTTTGGTCAAGATACTGGTTTAACTTACCAAGATTCTTCTTTTGCTTCAGCTCTTCTATGGCCCAGTTCAAACGCTTGATATGGAAAGTTTAAACTAAGATTATCCTATTACATGTTAGCCAGTGGTCCATATAAACACAGTTTACGTTATCTAAGTTCAAACTGGCTCTGAAAAACTGACCCTAAAAACATAAACAGACGGCAGAATTGATCCGGACCAACTCGGGAATTAACTGCAGTTGATGAATTTGAGTGAATACCTGTTTGATATATGTGTCGACATTACAATAACCAAATAAAGTGAATATAAATTGAATTGAAATAAATGGCATTTTTTTATGAATAACCAAAAATATTTTTTCTATGCACATATGTACAAACCAGTGTTGAAACTAATCGAATGATTTTTTAATCAACTAGTTAATTCGATTAAATTGAATTCGATTATTTTTAATCTGATTAAACAATTAATAGTGACTGTGATTAAAAAAATAATAATTTGTAACCATTAACCCTTACTTTGATTAAGTCGGTTTGGTGATTAATTAATTTATGCTGGAATTTTCCTGTACACACACGGCCAGTTACGCGGCTATGGCTAAGTCGGTTTTCCTCATCAATCCAAGGAAATTGGTGTGCATTTTCATTAAGATCTATTCCAGCAGACGTTTTACAAACTAGGTTTTATTATATTTCTGCACATGTACGCTGGGTTGTAAAAGTTCCCAATTTATGTATTACTAATAACAATAATTATATTTTTTTTTATACAATGTGCTTTTTATAAGCGTAGAACACAAAATAATTACTATAACTGCTTTTTGGTTTCAAATTCGGATAAACTGCGCAACTTAATCAGATTTTATTTTTAGTTGAATTAATGATTAATGACTAAAAATTAATTAATCGTCATAGCAACCAGCGATTAATGATTAAAAAATTAATCATTATTCGTACAATTGATTATGATTAATTAATTTTAATAGTCAATCGCGATTAACGTTTTAATCGTTAATTTTTAATCGTTAATCGGATTAACATTTTGCCAACACTGGAACAAAAATACATATGTATGTATGTATGTATTGCTGCGCTCCTACTACAATACGAACAAACTAGTTTGTAAAAAAACAATTTTACCGAAATGAATTTGAACGATTTCAATGTTTTTCCTTAATTCATTCACATTTTCCCATTTGTAGGTAGAAAATTGAAAACAAGATGTATATTCATAACTTACAAAATTACAAACGCTGTGTGTTTTGTATGTAAAGTAAAATATTCAAATCTACTGTACTCTGTTTGGCGAGTTTGAATGAACTCATGCAGCCCTCTAAAACCAACCCCCTTATGTTAATGAGCCGTAAATCTTACAGCACCAACTTGGCGCCAATGCATTCTTTTTTTTTTTTTTGCTCCCGAACTAGTCAATGAAGTCTTCGAAAGTAATATTTCGAAGTTATTAACTTTAGAGTGACAAACATTTTGCTACCCCTTCATATAGTTTAGCAGAAATGTCAGCTTTGAAAACCCCAAATCAGCATTCAATCTACTAAAGCCAAGAAAACTTGTGAGTCGTACTTATATAAGTACACGTTTTTATGAGGCACTTAATCCAAGTCTGTCAAACTTACCAACTTGCAACCTGCGAGATAAAACTCTCCATCTGCTGATACAATGATCTGACTTTGTTATCACTTTTGTAGCCATTCGCTGCCAACCATGTGGCGGAAATACTATTAGGCAGACATTTTCAGCAAATGCCACCTAAGCAACAAAAAACTGAATGCGTTAGCGAAATACCCGGCAAAAAAATGTACTAAAGGAAACAACTCATGCAACACTTCATTACACGCACACACTCACTCAAACCCACATAGACTGGCCAGCAGCTGTAACAACGAAAGCAACCGAGACAGCTGGTAAAAGATCAGCAAATTACGACATACATACATTGGAATTTGTGGTGGCAACATTGCGCGCCTCATTTCATCTTTGACGCTAATAAACGAAGCTGCTAGCGGTATTGGCGACTAGTCTCAGCTAGCATTTTGGTCAACGCAAGTCACAGCTGCCAATCGGCCAGCATTCATCATCGACGAAACGAAAACGTTGATGGCTCGGTGGAGTGTCCGACTAACTGCGTGGCCGCAAGCGAGCTGCTTTACTGCGCGCATTTCACTATTTCACTTGTGCACACATTGCTCGTTGGCCATTAAGCAACAAAGCGGATTTGGGGCCACTTCAACCACACTGACACAGAGCTCAGGGAGGTCTGTGCCAGAGCCAACTGGTTAACCACTTCCAGTCGTCGCACCGTAACGTGGCTGTAATAAAAAGCTACCGTCATAACATGGTCGTCTGTCATTTTTGTCATTGCCGCCATTGCAGCCATTACGTTTCAATCACTCCACACTCCCGCTGTTTCACTGTACTTACGGCAACTGCATGTGATGCAACAAATACGCTACCTTATGATGTCTGCCTTGCGATGCGTAAAAATCCATGCACGATTGCACAAAAGTGTCAGCTGGGCGTTGTGTACGTGTAGTGTATGACGGTAGATCGATCGACCGACCGACAGACCGACAGACCGACCGACCGAAATGCCGTCCAACAGTGTATTACTATTCCGCTACAACCGCCAACGACAGTCAAGTGTGGAACGTGCGAATGTACGCGAAATAATCATACAAAGTGCTACTCAAATGTACGTGCCGCATTGATGTTCTTGCCCCCGTTATGCCCTGGAAAGTGGGGGGAAAAGTAGTGCAGCATACAAATGAATGAATGACTGTAGGTAAGTATTTATGTATGTATGTCGGATACTTCGTATACACTCGTAGTGCTAATAAAGCGAGTGCAACTGCAGAGGTTGATGACGCTGCCGATTCGGATGTCCCATTACAAAGTTGACTCAAATTTATTGTTACGCTTTAACTTACTTTTCCTATTAGATGATGATACATTAAACCAATATGTATTTATACGACTGCCGCCTCAGTATTCACCGCTTAACCTATGGTAGTACTTAACGGCTGTCAGAATTGAAAAAAGGTACGACAAAAATACATTATTTGCCCAGACTCCTCAGCCACGCTTAATGCTGTTAAAAACATCAATTCCAACGACAAGATTATATCCGAAATAAAGCTCCTATGGACCATGTCGGGATACAAGGAAATAATCTAGCAGCTTACACATTCAAATTGGCAACTAGAGCACCACTCCACCTCGTCAAGACTCTAATCAAGAAGGATGTAAAATGCCTCGCATACAATAATTATTCCAAATAAAAAAACCAAATTGTGCTGAATACTCACATCATTACAAAACTTGTCTATTCTGCAACGACGTAACCTGTATTCCCACCATCAACTGCTTAATAGAAACATGGCAGCGATTAATCATTTGGTTAAATTATTCGATTATCTTTGTTCAATCTACGATTTAATTGTATCCTAGTTTTGTGTTTCATTAATCGATTATTAATCGATTAAGTATTATCTAAATAATCGTAAAAATATTTTTAACAATTATGAATTTTGTAGTTGTCTAAAATCCATTAATCGATCTTTGGGCCCCTCATAAATCTCTTGTACACAAACGAAGGCGAAAAGATGATGATTTGGGTCACCCACAAAAATAAGTGAGTTTTTATTTAAATTGTCAAGTCCAGGAACTAAAGCGGAATATCATCGACGCTTAGAAGGAAATGAAAACTGTTTACCCAAAACTTTATGGACTTTCAAAAAAATACTGTCATTTAGTTGGTACCTTGGTGTCTGCTGAGCGCCTTTTCCCAAAAACTGGTGCTACAGCCACCGAGAAACTCAACCACTTAACAACAAAACGCTTATCAAAACTTTTGTTTTTGGTAACTTGGGTAAATAATAAATAATAATTTCCGCTAAAAATACTCGTTTTATTTTATTTAAGGCTAAATAACAAGAGAATTAGAAAATTTTTTATGGAACAGTGTTTTGGTGAATACTCACTGTAAAAAAGTGCCTTTAAAAATTCGATCAATCGATTATTTTTCAATAATTGCAATTAATTACAATTAATTTTTTTGGCTTGTGATTAATCATATGATTAATTAATCGATTATTTTATTTTTTTTTGCCATCCCTAGTCGGAATTTTTACTGATTTTCTAATCGATTTTGCTACCTATATTATTATCGATTTTTCTATCGAAATTCTTATCAAATTTGTCATCGATATTTTGTTTGATGTTACTAGCAATTTTGTTATCGATAGAGTATAAAGATAAAGGAAAACAAAATGACATATATGTAATTAGAACGAACAGGGTTGGAGGTAGGGATCTAGATAGAAAAGAGACAAAAAATAAAATGTTAAGCAAAAGCAGATGTATGTATGTATATGTACATATATTTTGATTATGAGACAAAATAGATACGTAACGTAATTTTCATTTCGCCAGTGTGGCCCAGGCGCACTTACTTTTTTTATTATTTGTATTAACCTTTACAATAAATAATTTAAAAATTGCGTATTTATATATGCATGTTTTTTAATATATCGTCACGTGAAATGCAAAAAGACGTACCAACCAACATCGTTGAAATGAAATATGATGGATTTCATCGAATTACAACTCTTTTCACGACTTTTTTCGTTTCATTAACGAGATATATGCAAATTGCAAACATCGGAATTATTTCCCTCCCTGCGCATTTTTGTATAGCTTGAAAGAAAATGGACATATCTGGTGGATAAACGCCTGGCTGGACCTGAAGCCAAAAAAACGTATTAATAAAAGATGATGAAATAGTGATTTTTTTTTTAATACGCACTTTTAACCTAAAAATTAATTAAATAACTAACTAATTAAATAATTTTTATAAATATTTCCAAGAAAGCGCTTTGCAACGTTTAAAGGAGAATTCAATGCAGTTGCTTCAACAGTTTTCTCTCTTAAGAGACATTGCAATTTAGTGGTATACAAGGCATATGAAAGTCAAAACTTGCGAAAAATCTTCACAACGCAGGTCAACAAAAACTCAAATACAATTTTTTTATAAAAAAAATATTTTTTGAAAATATGCCATCTCAAAAAAAATTTGAAAAACCACAATGGTAGGTCTGAATATTGCGCAATAGTTAGGTATAGTATTACGGTATGCACTCTACAATAATTTGAGTAAAGAATTTTTTTTACACCGAAGTTGATTAAATTAAAAATTGAAATTTTTTTCAATTTTTTTAAGGTTTTTTTTTGAGAATGCAGTTTTGTAGCCCATTAAATTTTAGTTAAAAAGTGCACGTTTTAAGCTACTACAAAATTGCGTTGATTTTTACTATTTTTTACGCTGACGGCTTTTTGCACTTTTTTCTTGTGGAAGAAAATGCGCAAAATCGTTTTCGAAGAATATTAAAAAAAATTAACGTCAGTTTTGCAATCGCTTAAAACTTGCATTTTATTACAGTAAAACTTAAAAAACTACAAAGCTGCATACTCAAAAAAATTAAAAAAAAAAATTAAAAAAATTTTAAATTTGTTATCTACTCATTATACTCAACTTCGGTGTAAAAAAAAAAACATTCATAACTCAAATTATTGTAGAGTGCACCTCATAATACTATACTTAAATATTGCGCAATACTCAAAGCTACTACTGTGATTTTTTTAAATTTTATTTGAGATGGCATATTTAAAAAAAATTAAAAACATTTCTTTTCATAGAGAATTTCAGCGTGTGTATGTGTGATTTTTTCAATTTTTTTTCGTCGCCCCGTTCTCGAGATATTTGGAAAACTATTAATCAAGCTCAAATTTCATATTTTCTATAATTTATGTTTGTCCATCAACCCTAAAAATTTGAAATTTGGTATGAAACGCCCCATATGTAAGCTTAAAGCAAGTTACTTATACGCCCTGGTGGTAAATCAGTTAATGAAAAACTACTCCACCTAAATATTCCATTTTAATTATATTTGGTTAAGAATTTAACGAATTTATAGTTCCAACCTTCACTTTAAATGTGCGGTTATCAGCCTTGTTGTTTTGCAATTGACATATTTCCCTTCCTGCCTACAACAATAAGGCCAGTTGCCTGCTGAATGCGGCTGCAAAATATATCCTCATTCTCTTCGGTATAATGATGTCAACAACAATTCCATAACATTTGTCACTGACAATAATGAGACAATCGACAAACCAACAACTGACAGCAGAAAACTAGGTAGGCGGACTGGATGAAAAGACAGGCTCGGCCGGCAAAAGGATATCGGTAATAAGTGCATGCATACGTATATATTTTATACTTATATGTATGTAGAAGTACGTAGAAGCATGCCGGTGCGGTAGATCAGTGAATGACATGCGCATAAATTTCGCAGCAGGACCAGAAATAGATCGAATGAATGAATGCACATGAATGGCGGGAGAAGTGAAGGAAACGGAGGTAAAATAGTAGACGAAGTAGAAGAGATGAAGGCAGAGCCAAGATGAGGTCCTACATTGTTTGCCAACAACTAAGCAATTCAAATTATATAACAACAACGTCGATGAGATGAGTTCAGCGGCTGGATCAAAGACAGCATTGAAGAGGAGACATAAATAGTAGACAAGAGGTAAAAAGCTGGCCATTGAGACTGCAGGACGTTGGCAAGTTAGTGGGCAATCTACTCTTTTAAGCATATGCCGGCAAAACAGAGCCATAAACAGGGACGGGCCATATAAACATAAACAACATTAATAGCAAATAGCACACAGAGAAATGCACAAGAATAATAACTGTAGGTATAGTTGTTTATAAATATGTATGTATGGCCATTTGTAGGTAAGTATGTACGCATGCAGCGCTCCAAAGAGTTGGCCGTTGGCCACTGGCAGTCAACAGTTCACAGTCCACAGTCGACTCTCGTGACAGTGAGCAGACGGTCAGATGAGTACTGGTATAACAACAAAAATATAAGCAATAATGAATGAATAAATGCAAGTGACAAGTTGCTCTTTCTCTCAGTTCAACAACAACACCGATGCCAACATCAACAGTAAACAGGGGGTGAAATTGTGCAACGTGTCACAAATCAGCAACATGCAACACAGCACTGTTGCCTACAAATTAATGCGAGACGTGAGACGGGTGAGTAAAGCATAAACAAACACTGCACACAGAATAGGAATGTAAAGCGAACGTCGGAGTAGTGGCGGCGGCAACGAAGCCGGCAACGGAGTTGAACGATTGCACAGCGCAGCACAATCGGTTGGTTGGTCGAGAAATGTGTCAGCTACAAGCGGCGGCGGCTATTATAATTTGTGAGAATTTATTGCATTAAAATGCAACGTGCTGCTGTCGCTAGCTACTTGTGTGCTGACTAGCTAACTAAATACTTATTGAAAGGGACAGCACCGAGTTGATAATGTACGTATGTATGTACGTATATAAATTAGGGTGCGCATCGATTTTTTTTTATTTTTTTCAAAGATGTATAAAACGGTGCTTCAGGAGCACAATATGTATGCTAAATTTGCTCGAATTGATAAAAATATAATTCCCAAACTTTGTGCAAAACTCGAGAAAATTCAGCAAGTTTTCATCCAAATTTTCAATTCTTGGAGTTAGTCAAAAATTGCATTGATTTTTGAGATTTTTTTTGTTGAAGGTGTTTTGCATTTTTTCCATATAAAGTATTTCCGAAAAAAAAATTGTTTGTATGGAAGAGACTGCGAAAAAAATATTTCCAAAAATCAACTTTGCTAAGAATAGCTTCTTAAAGCTTGTAATTTAAATTTTGTAAAATTGATTGGGCTATAAATCTGCATACTAAAAGGATTTATAAAAAATCTGAATATTTGCATGAAAATTTTATAAATTTTCGCGAATTTTCCACAAATTTTAGGAGTTATGTTTTTATGGTTTTTGTTGTAGAATGACCCATATTTTTAAACCAAATTGACAGAAAAATCTATATATATAAAAATGAATTGCTGTTCGTTAGTCTCGCTAAAACTCGAGAACGGCTGGACCGATTTGACTAATTTTGGTCTTGAATTATTTGTGGAAGTCCAGGGAAGGTTTAAAACGTGAATAAATATGATAAAAATGCTAAGAATTTAATAAAAACAACAACTTTGTTTTTCCTTAGAAATAGGGATGGTCGATTATCATTGTACACGGAAAACTCTATGAAATTGTGAAATCGTGACGTCTTAGCTTTCTTAATATTTTGGCAAAGTTTTGATTTTTTTTTATTCGAAAAACCTTCCACACGGGGGTCCAAAATAGTACTTTTTACATAATTGAAATCGGTTCAGCCGTTTGGTCAGGCATCGCGGTCATTTTTATGTATATAGATATCTCTGGAAATGTTCATGGTAGAGTACTGGAACTTGGTTTGGAGATATATGAAATCAATCACATACTCATGGAGAAAAATGGCCTCTTTAAAAAGAGGGAATGGCAAAGTACAAACGTACTGCCTTTGCCTTATCTTTGAATGTGTACATAGGTATGTTTGTGAGTGAAATCCTGAATGGCTGGAGGGATTTCAACAAAGTTATGTGTGTGTGTTTGAGTGGGTCTCTGGATAGTTTAGTTTGACAATTGAACACGCCAGTTGGCGCTGGAGTTGAGTTATTACTAAAAATCTTTTTTTATGATCCGATTTGGCGAATATTCAAAACATGTACTGGACACGGTTGAGACAGTCCAATTGCAAAAAAGAGCGGTGAGGTGATGCTGAGGTCGAGTTATTACTAAAATCGATAAGTGAGAAAAGGTGCCGAGAATGTCAGTCTAAATCGACCTGTTGCACCATTGAGTATATCGAACTCTCGTGTGTTACGATTGGCCCAATGGATGTGATTTGCCAATATTATTATCCGTTAAAGCTTCATTCCGACACACCAGGGTTACGTTGTGCAGTGGCAAATCTCAAACACCACCTGTCGAAATATATTTTTTTAATTGAATTTAATATAGAACCTGATAGAAACATAATTTTTCACTTAAATTGCTTTCGTGAAACTGGTTTTTAAGGTACTTCATCTCAGTCTATGTATGTATGTATATTGTATTTCTGTTGAACAAGGATACGCATCCATTTTGAAATTGGCACGAGCTATAAAGTTTCTAGGGCAGATTCAGTATAGATCCGGATCATTGTTGCCGCCAGGGAACTTCTTCATGGACATAACACCTTCGTTAGGTTATTTACGGCGGCAAACGACCACCAAACCATAATCTTAGCCGATGAATGTGCTAATGGAAATCGTAAGCGTGGACTGTTGGATCAAAATGGTTAAATTAAAAATCTAATTTTGGGCGGGACGACGTTTGTTGCATATATTGTGAAAAATTTCCTGCGTCAATACTTTGCTACGGCAGTGGGCGGTGCCCTCCCCATTTTCCTAAAAATTTCTTGAAAAAACACTTTTTTGCCAAAGAGTGATTGTATATATCAATTTTGAATAAATATTGATGAATTCCTTGGCCACACTGCTCAAAAAATTTGAAAGTCCGGCACATACACAATATAAATTCAAGGCCGGATTTAAGAAAAGTGGCATAACTTCGAAAATTGGTATGCGATTGCAATAAATGAGGTATCAGCTTATTTGAACAAAGATTTAATTTTAGATAGTAGTACATATTTTGAAATTGTGGAAATAAGTGATGGTGAAAACTTAAAAAATAAGAATTTTTTTTTAATTTGCTGCATGAAACATCCCCAGAATCCAAGTCTAACAATAGATTATTAAACACCATTATAAAGGCCTTTATATCCTCTTCTCACGACATGTTCGATCTTTAAAATCTAATGAAAAATAGTCACTCAAAAACTGATAAATCCCCATTTCCGGCCTAAAGTGATAAGTCGCGACCTCTAAATGATTTTTAAAAAATCTATAAAAATAAGCTCATAAAAAGGGAGGAAATTAGAGGGTAGGGTCTTGAAATTCAAAAAAATAATTGTTTCGATGGGCACCCTAATATAAATATACATATGTATGTATGTATATACAGTGCAATCCGGTTATAATGGACTCCACAGGACCGCGCCAAATTATCCTTTATAACCGAGTGTCCATTTTATCAGAATATGTGACCTGGGAGCTTACGTGCGAAAACTAGTTTTCTGTGAAAAAGCTGTTAAAAGTAAGCAACTCGTTTCGTCAGTTTCTCATTATCTCGTTAATTGTTCTCCGCGCCGGACGTCCAGTAAGTGTTGTTGTTGGTCCAGTAAGTGTTGTTGTTGGTCGGAATATTATTATAGTTCATCGTGTAAGTTGCTAGTGTGGAACATTTAAAAAAGTAACACTGAAGAAGTGACGTTTGCTGTTTCTGTTGATTATCGTCTTCGCATTTCGCATGAAATGAAACATGAGTGTTGATGAGGAGTTCAGTGCCGTATACGGACAATATTTCCATGAAAAGGATGATGAAAACGATGATGAAAACTATGAAGAGATCGATGATGATGAAGACTGCAGATTTACTGCAGTGTGTCGAGGCATCATCACCTGGGGGTTATAATAAAGCTGTATCGGCTGAAAAAGTCGTCTGGTATGAATGGGACAGCTATTTTAAACCACTGCACAAGTCACTTGTTGGAATAACGCAATTCCATCATTTCATAATCTCTACAGATTGTGTAAAAACAAAGAAATTCGCAGACAGTGAAGAAGTGCAGTCCTTTAAGCTTCTGTTAAACCTATCGATCCTGAAATGCCGAAAGTTATACAACCAGCCGGTTTATCTCTGGAACGTCAGTGGTACATCTATCACAATCTTCGCAGCTTAGTTTCGGATATATTTAAAGTAGATATTGTGGCTCCATTGCCGAAAGATTTGCCATCGAAGAAACGGAAGGCAAAAACTAGTGAAGATGTTCTCAAACCAGACGAGGAACCAGGTCCATCTTCCTCAGGATCAACACGTAAAAAGATCTCAAGGAAAACGACAACAAAGATAAATACATAAACTACTCAGCATTATTATTTTTGGCCCATAATACGTTTTTCTAGTGTATAATCATGTCTTTATAGCTTATAATTCAATGTATTTTGTTCATTACCAATAAATTATATTTTGTCGTATTTTTACTCTTCTTTCTCTACATTTTTAGTACACTTCTAAGCAAGTTAGGATTTTCTGCTTTTCACCACGTGAAAAAGCATCTCATCTTCCATCCGAATCAACCAAAAAGTGAAAATTGATTTTTTGACACCTAAGCCCCCTTTCCGTAGACCAGGTCACATATAATGTTTTTAAATAATAAAGAAATTATGTACATGTATAAATACAAAATTTTATACTGTTCTTCCGTTCCGACATTTCTCTTAAGGTGAACAAATCACAGCTCAAAAACCAACGAACCCTCACCATTTGTACCATTTATACGAAAGATTGTTTTTTCCCATATAAAACATATGGATAACTATAAGCGCTTTGAGCGACTTCTTGATTATTATTTTTTTTTTTTCAAAATAAAAAAACAGGGGTACAGTTTTTTTCGATATAGAATAATCCTAGGGGGTGAGCGCATTAAAATTCCGACATTACTTTCTCGCGTGCATTTTTGGACCGCCCTAATGTGCATACTTACAGTATCGGTCTATCAATATCAATACCATTTCAATGTGGTAGTGTTGCAACTTTTGTTTGTTTATTTATTTTTAGGAATTTTTAGTTGAAATACAGTTCATTCGCTAACAAAACTCATATAAACCCAAGCTTAAAACTTTGTAGAAAACTAAAAAAATCTTTATCTTCCATATGAAAATATATCGTGTTTATTCATTATACGCAAATACGACAAATGATGATAAGATCACCCTATATTGATAAGTTTTGAATATTTATTTTTTTTCTAAAATACTTTTATAAATCTTCAGGAAAGTATGGTTTATTCTGCCTGAATTTCTTTATTCATTCTGAACGTTTGAAATAAAGTTTTTTGTTTACTTATTCCTGATGATATGTGATACGTATATTTCAAACGCATTCTGTTTATTCTGGCTGTGAAATTGGATTGTATAAAAATTGGAAATTTAATTAAATTTCATAAATATTTCACACTTAATAACAATTAAATAACACTATAACAATTTCAAAAATTTTACCATTACCATAATCATTATCATTACCATTACCACTGCCATTACTAGTACCATTATCATTACCATTACCATTGTCATTAACATTATCATAATCATTACTATTACAATTACTATTACCGTAACAAACCATGGCCATTATAATTAACATTACCACTACCATGACCACAACTGTAACGATAACTAAGTTAGCAACGTGGTTTGCTAGTTGGTTCAACCCGACTTCCAACATAATAATACTGCATTTTTCGCTCTAAGAGTGTATGCAACAGTTTTGAAGTTATTATGTGGGGCTACAGAACTGGTAAGACCGCCTTACTGCTCCTAGCAATGCAGAAGAGGAGACTCATGTAAGACGGCATTAACTGTAAAAAAAAATTTAATACACTATTCTCTGCTTGAAAACTGATGCGATAGCTTGCCCTTAGTATCGTGTTTTCGAAGTTCATCTTAATTTTACTAGCACAAGTTCAGGCATTTCAAAGTTTTGAGGGATCTCTATAACCAAACCATGCCAAATAGCTTGCCGTATGGGTTCCTTGGATTCAAGAGAACTTGATCTGCCAAATATACCTTTAATTTCCTAAATAGTTTGAGTGTTAGAACACCTATTACGCCACTCGTGTGCAAAATAGAGTCGATACAAATTTTTTTCAGTATTTTTAAGTCGAATGTATTTAAAATTACTAATGCCGCAATGACGTCTTCCTTCTCTACTAATTATAACAGAAAATTGAGATTTTCTAACCAAAGCTCTTAGTGCAGCAGCAGGGTGTGTCTTCACTGTTTGTGCATACAATGCGCTGAAATTTATTTAGTTGTATGGCTGAAGCCCTAAGTATGTTAAAGTTAAATTAGAGATAGTTTTTGCTAAGATTTCAGCCCTTTGTACTTCTGTAGCGTAAATATACTAAACTAAGATGTATAAATTTGCAATAAGCCTACATTTTGGGAGTTTCCTTCGAACAATAAATCTTAATCTCAATTTTAGATAATTTGTAAAACACCGATGCTACCAAGTTTTTTACGCAATAAGGAATCCTTACAATATAAGCAAACCCGCTTGTAATAGAGAGGCAAATATGTACTTCCTTTTTATGTATTTATTTTTAGACCGTACATAAGAGTGCGCTACTTAGTTTAAAAAGTTAGAGCCCACAAGTCAGACAAAAGCCATATAAAATGGCAAGTTATTAAAATTAATTTGAAACAATTACGTGATACAGTTTCCCTAATGAAAGTCACCAACTGTATGTAAAGCCAAGAGTAATAAAAGCCATAAGCTGTCTTGAATGAATTAACCCCTAGAAAGCAACAACGCTTGGAGAAGGCACATTTATGACAACAACTCTTAGGCAAAACAATAACCACAACAACAACAATGAAAATACAGCAACTTGACAACAATGACTTTTCTCAAATAGCCACACGCATCGTTAGAGGTCATTGAAGCGCAAAAAATTTATAGAGTTGGGGTAAACTGAATTGCCGCAGATCCAACCAAAAAACTTGTCGAGCCGCTCTTAAACTAGCAAACTTAAATTGACTAAAAGCAAGCATAGCACAACACACACACACACAAAAATTGTTGTACCTTTTAGTTGTAAGGCGGCATATTTTGGCACATCCTTGCTGGCCGTACACAAATACGCTCAGAACACATTTTGCCAGCAGCAGTTATGTACTTACATACACAGTAAAATGAAGGTAGGGCAGTCACACATACTCGTATGTAAAGGTGTGCATGCGTGTTTTCATGTATGCTTGGAAATTGCGCCAGACGCACCTTCAGGCCATTAGCCAACAGCTGCCAGCAACTAGCTAGACCAGCAACTAGCTAGACCAGCCCATGATTCAGTTCGCCTTCGGTAGACTACTTACAGCAGCCGCCGCCGCCTCATTTAATGCTCTAACGCCTCTGAATAGTCTTTTTATTTTTAGTAGTAGACTTTTTCTGTGGCGGCTTTCTTTGTGGCATGGCAGCGGCACTTAAAAGCAAACGGAGTGTTTGCTTAAGGGGTGCCTTTCGAAGGAGGTGAACATTTTTGTCGTGTCTCTATCTACAGCAGCTATCTGCAACTTTTTTGCCTTTGACTTTGACTTTGATGCTACTTGTTTCCACTGGTTTTTGTTTTACCTTTAAACCCCGCCTACTTTCTTTATACGAGGAATAAAGAGACTATTTTAGTTTGTTGAACAACTTCCTTTAATATTCTGCTAATTGAGGTAAGTCCCAGGTTGATGGTACACTGGGGCGTGCTAAGTTTATGAGAGCAGTGGGTGCATGCAATAACTAATACTACTTCAGCTTATGAACTCATTTGCAAAATATTTACGCATTTACTTGGTGTTTTTAGTTGTTTTACAACAACAGAAAAAACTGTCTAGTCATTATAAGCTATAATTGTGCATAAGTATATGAAGGCAGCTACATAAAAGCACTTCAGGGTCTGCTTAGAAATAATTAAAGCGCTTAACGTATTGCGTAGACTTTAAGTGAAAAAAAATCTGCTTAAGCAAGGGTAGGCAGCAATATCGCCCGTGGTGGTGGGAGTTGTTCTCAAAACTCTGTAAACTGGAGTATTGGAAACTTTTCAACTTAAGCTCTTTGACGGGCAACTAACAACTTTAAAAGAATGGTTTAAGAATTTATAAGATTCGAAGCCATAAGTAAAATTCCTCCAAAGCAGAGTTGTCAGATTTTTTGAAATGAAACTTCTTAGCGGCGGTTGGGAGTAAATTGGCAAATTCAACGGAAATTGCACACGGAAATGGTTAGGGCTACATGGTATTAATTTACCAAAACTTGCTAATAAAAGGTTAAAGAATAACACACTTAGAAAAATACCAATACAAGAATGAAAGTAAAGGTGAGTACGTACACAGATAAAGAAAAGGATAAAAGCAAAGTTCAGAATAAAAACAAAAGCAAAGATGCGTAAAAGTAATGCAAAAATTAAGATCAAGGTAAATTTAAACACTTTACTAATATGAGGGCAAAGGTCAGGGTGAATACATTTGTAGATGAAGAAAATGATAAGCATAAAAGTGAAAACAAAGATAAATATAAAGCAAAAGGTGAGGATGAGGATACCGATAAAAGTAAAGATGAAGATAGAGGAAGAAAGATTAAAATAAAGGTAACTATAGAGTAAAGGATATAGATAGAGGCACCGAAACTCAATCTGGGAACTGTTTCGGGATTTTAGAAATTTTCGGATTTCCCGGAACTTATCGATATAATAGTCATTAATTTTATCGATTTTGTTATCAAAATTTTTTATTAATTTCGTTATCGAGATTCTTATGGATATAATAATCGATATTTTTATCGATATCGATATCTGTAACGATTTTGTTAACGACATTTTTTATCGATTTTGCTATCGATATTGTTATCGATTTGCTATCGATATTTTTTATCGAATTTGTTATTTTTATTTTTATCGGTTTTGCTATCGATCTTATTATCGATATTTTTGTCGATTCTCTTATGGACATTTTTGTCGATTTTGATTCGATATTGCTATTGATTTTTCTATCGAATTTGTTATCGATTTTGCTATCGGTTTTGTTATCGACATTTTGGTGGACACTACTATCGATATGGTTATCGATTTTTAAGGGTCCTTAGTAAGGTTTTAATTTTTTTTTATCGCAGAAATTCGAAAAAATTTTGACTATTACCAGCTATAACATAGCAAGTTTTGGTCGGATGAAAAAATTGCTATGTCGTGGTACGGGTATTTTAATTATCTTTCCAATCAGGTACTAACTGAGGTTTATTGGACTTGTAGTTTAGTCATGAAACAAATCATATACCGAAACACACAAACCTCAACACACACACATTACCTAAAGCATAAGTTTCTTGGTATTTTTTTTTTTTTTCAAGATACGTACACTGTAGCGAAAATTTTAATTTTGAAAATGACAAAACATTGGGTTGTAGAATATGGATATGTATACCGTTTTTCCAAATCAAGTCATTTTTATGAAAAAAAATCAAACTTAAATAAGGAAAAAATCAAAGCCTTTAATACTCTTCTGTTGCCCAAAAATTAAGCTACTAACGATGAAAATCGATGGATAAATAAACAAACCGTGAATAGTCAAACGAAAATGTGAATCATTTTTTTTATGAAATAGGAGCAAAAATAATGTAACTCATACGCCATAGCATAAATGGCCATACTTGTACATGGCGTATGAGTAACATTTTCACAAGGGCGTATAGGTATTGGAAATGTTAGTTAGAGGGACGAAATTCCAGTATGTGGTCGTGCGAGTATTAGCCCTTAATATAAAATGCTTTCAAAAATAAATATTGCAGATTTTCAAAGCTATTCAAGGATAAAATTTTCAATTAACAGTTTCATTACTTTCGGCTTTAAGCACCATGAAATTTTATCTTTTTAAATTTTGCAGAATTTTCTCTTTTATTCGACACCCGTATTGTTATTTTACATATCACTGAGTTTTTTAAATAATTTTTTTTTTTAAATTAATCATCCGTTCGAAATTTAAAAATAAATTTCTGATGCCAGAAAGAAAAAAATAAAAACGCAGTTTGCCTATTTTTGTTTCCTAGTTTCGCGAATATATCGATTATTTTTTGCGCGTAAAATTGGCTGTGTCAAGGTGTAATCGTTTGCTTCTCATTTTCGTTGTTGTCATGTTCTATTCAAACCATTCGTGCTCTAAATAGCCGCGTTAATTGCACTTACCGCACTTTAACACACTTAGACGCCAATTCCGAGATAATTAGCTACGCACAAATACTTGACATCAATATGCAAACATGCCTATATGTATATCTGTACATTAGAGTGGTCCAAAAAAAAAAATCCGAGGTAGGGTTTGGGGTACCTTCGAAAATTTTTCCTCTTGCCGAAAGCGGCGCAGGTACCAAACTTTACGTTTTTTGGTATGCATTTATAGGATGCTAATGAAATGTTTATATTACTCTAGAAATATGTTTTACATATATTAACCAAATAATTGGTTAGGCAACCTAAGAACATTTTAAATTTAAATTAGCTAAAAAAATATAACAAGCTTCAGTGTTAGGAATACAGTAGCTTTTTATAAAAATCGCCAATATTTTTGTCGGTTTTAAAGCGATTCAGTGACGCATTTTAAGGTTATTGAGTACTCTGTATTGGTTTCAGTAGAAAATCGAAAGTTGGTACAGATATTAAGGGGATGCCCCGTTTTCTACGTTGACATTTTTCCGCCAATAAAAAATATGAACCACTCTAATGTACATATGTATGTATGTATGGATACGTATGCCTTATATTGAACTACTTACACCACAGCCGCAGCACACAAACGCCTTCTACGCCATTTAACCTTTTATTAAACTTTGCTTAAAGCGACACGTGCAAAACATTTACCGTTTATTGAATGGCAATTTGACAATTTTCTGGCGAAGATTGCTACAGTTGCCAAAGTTCATTATACACAGCGATAGAATTTTAACCCCATACGTGTAATACATATGTGCCTGGATACATAAGTACGTACGTACGTACGTACATACATATGGGTGTGTTTTCAGCCGAATTAATTTAAAATTAAGTTAAGGTGTGCTGAACCTAACAAAAAGGCAAAGGGTTCTAATCTTTTTTGGCAAATGAATTTTAAAATTTCATGCTTCACAAACACTTGTGCTCACTTAATATCAAATTACTAGCCACAGTGAATAGAATAAGTAAGTAAAGAGCATGATTGAAATGTGGGTTGGGAATAAACTACTTGGCCTTCTTTTATATAATTTTAACCTTAAGCATTTTTTAAATAAAGAAACTCTGCCACTGTTTGTTGATATCCTTTCTGGTCTTACGGAGCAATCACAGTACTCAAGGTTTTTGTTCTAGGGAGGTTATTTTTTTTTTAGTACAAAGTTTAAATTTCATTTGTCCGAAAAGCGGATGTAGGTTTTACAAGTAGACGAGGATATACATATATGTATATGTAGATACTTATTTCTTATGTAGCTACAGCACGTAAAATAAATTTATGGATTTATGCGTAATATGCACAAGTCATTGGGTACTAGTTGCTTTTTCCATTTACTCTTCAGCAATCAAGCACATCTTAAACTTTTAAGATGATGGAACTCTTACTAAACACCTTTCAATTTATGGAACCCCACAACAAATTACTAAAAATCAAAGGCAATGCAATTTAAATATGAATAAAAACTTTTACTAGAAATGGTATACATACCTTAAATTTCAATGTAAAGAATGAAATTGTTTCATTTTTATTAATTATTGTATAAAATAGTTGTTCGATATAATGTCTGAAAGCTGTATGCGCTTTTGTGGGGTAGCACTACTGTTTTTTCGGTTCAAAAAAATTAAAAAAATAGTCAATGTTTCCGGTTTAGAAATCATATTCGACAATTAAAGCATATTTTAGTGGTATCTTCGCAAACGCAGTTCTGAAAGTTTGTCTTTTTGATTTCAAAACTAAAAAATTCTAACTCCACTTTCAAGTTACGTGAGAAACCTTTGTATATTTCCAAATAATTTTCAAACCAATTCATTCACAAGTAAGAATGTTTTGGCATTACGCATAAGAATCGGTTAATGCGATAAGTTTGTTCATTAGCCAACTTCACTTTCATCCACTCCAAAAAATTAACGAATCTATTTACAACGATTGTGCCATCAAGTTATAAGCTTTCGAAACTGCAATTCATTCGTGGCATCAGTGAACTTTTTCGGCTTACTTATGTATATAAATACAACAACAAACCATTTTTATGCACTTTGCATCGGTAACAAATCGATAATTTTCAGATTTCACTTAAAACTCAAACCCAGCTGAAATGTAAGCAAAATTACATTTTCAAACAATTTATGAACTGCAAACGAAACTCATGTCAAACTGTATCAAAACGTTTACCGCAAAGCGTGTCAACACTTGTAACTGTTTTCCACTCACTTTACTTAAATCAAAACGGAGCAACGACGTACATATGTACATACATACATACATATAAACTTATTAACAAAAACACAAAAAAAAACAAGCAAAACCGGAAGGGCATATGACTGGCAAACGCTTGTATGACATTGATACTAAACATACAAGTAATACACTTCCTCTCGTAAACATGCGTGCATATGTATGTGCATATATAGATGTGCACACTAATGCACACGTACACACATACATGCACACCTAATTCGCAAACAGATTTACACCCAAGCCAAGTAAGAACTTTATCAAGCACTCAAAGTTTATTGTATACATACATTCATCACATTCCTCTACACATAGACGTTTCAGCGCCGCTGCTGTTCGGTCATTTGTACAAATTCTATATCCGCAAAGTGTTGAATTCAAATTAAAGGCACTTCCGTGCTCACTTCCTGTCAACAATTTCCGCTTATTTAGCAAAACTGTTGTTGAACTAAATGCAAAAAAAAAAGAGCTAAAGAAAAATTGAATAAAAAAAATTAAGTTGTTTTTGCTTTCACACACTCGCCGACCTACGGGAGAGTGAAGAAAAAGTTTGAGCTGCTAACCTCATACTTGTATCCTTACAAGGGCACAGCAAAAGGGGCATGCAAGCTCGGGCGTACAAAGCTAATATGTACAAGTCTTCACCGCTCTAAAATAAGTACGTCTGTATGTATGCATGTAAGTGTGCATTGGACGTTGAATAGTTTCAAAACTTGTTATATTCGCTGCTATTTTGTCGATATTTTGTTGTCATATGCATATGTATATATGTATGTATCTATCAGTTACTTAACGGCTAAAGACTCGACTCAAGCTACGCATCATCGACTAAGATATGTAAGGCTTATAATGTGATTTCGCTGATGCAACGCTTCTAACATACGCAAGCAAACATGCCACGTATGGCGCAAAGACTTGCAACAAAACACCAGCAAGCAATCTACTGGTGGGTACATGGGATAGCCGAACTTATAAAGGTAAGATAAAGCTAACAGTAAACCCGAGATAGTGTCAACTTCGTACGGTGTAGTATAACTGGCTAAAAGGTATGCAACAAAAGCTAAACAACAGCAATAGCAATTTGCCAACAATTGCTGAACTTATAAAAAACTGTTGTTGAAATGTTATTTCTAACACAGAGATGCCCGATTTCCCACATTGACACATTCTAACCGGTAACACCTAAGATGCATCCGAAAGGCCAAATTGCTTAAGCTAACCAAATTACTAGCAGAACAACCAGTTGGAGGTGGAAGTTCACGATAAGAGCGGTATAGATCTACGTTTGGGACGATTTTGATGGTAGTCAAAGTGCCATGGCCATAGCGAAGTAAATTGAACAGTAAGTGATGGAGAATTCATGAAGAATAAGTTTTGTTGAATAAAAAAATTTTATTCGAACTTTTTTAAACGCTCTTAGTGTATTATACATATATACAAGATAATCTATATCACCCGTCCACCACTTATGAAATGGTTTCTTCATCCAATTGAGATATACATAATTTTCCACTGATAAAAACTAAGTACCTTTTGTTTGAAATTTTTTTCTTGGAAGTGACTTTTTCCACCTCCAAATAACCTTCGAGCAACAACTCATCCTGCAATGGAAATCTCTCCCCTCTTCTGTGGACTATGGTTATAGACAAACATCTATTCCTACTGAACGGGATGCACATTTGAATGCAACCGTCAACAAGGCAATGAGAACCTTATTCGCATGCATGCGACTTTATGCGAAGACATGCGGAATCTCTGCCAAAATTATTTACTGCTCATTTAACACAGTTGTGAAGCCGATAGGCACCCACGCATCCTTGGCATGTTGGACAAAAGCGACACAAATAACTGCTAGGGCAAAACTAAGCAAACTACACCGGCCTATGCGGACCTGTCCTGCTGATGCAATTAGTGCTCTTGTGGGCATACCGCACTTCCCAATCCTAAAAAAGAGGGGGGCCAGCCTTTCGGCACTGAGAATCCTAAATACTTCCGAATTAAAAACCGGCAATATGACAGGTCATATGAAGGTCCTAATTAAACTGGCGTTGATTTTTTCATTTATTTTTTTTTTCATTTTCTTAGCAAACGGTCTTGCGCATATTATATAAGAAATTCATGCTTGTATGCAACAAATTTTAAAAAGCCGTAATCAAAAAAACTAAATAAATTCAAAACTTATACTCAAAAAAATTCTAAAAAAAAAAAACAGATAAAAAAGTTCAAAATTTTATTGAATATTTGTTATATTTTACTAAGCTCTGTATAAAGTTTGAAAGTGTTATATATATGGTTTTGTTTAAAGCAGGAACAAAAAAATTAATTTTTAAAAACCTTGCAATTATTTCACAAAAATCACAGCTCCCCACTGTATATACAAACTTTCACATTTACAAGTTTAACACATATTAGTAATATTATACCTTGAATTTTTTTCACCATATGGTCTTTATATATATATATATTTTCATATGTGGGCAATACAGCAACATATGTACATACATATGCACGTTTATATATATTTACACTATTCCGATAAATGTGTGAATTTCCCAACCTTACGTAAAACACATAATCGCAAAGCGTAAAAAGCAAAGTCATGTTTGGGGATTAAATTCGCAACACACTACATACATATGTACATATGTATGTACATATTCGTATGCTTATGCACATACACATATGTATGTAGCAGTACAATATTGAAATGAGTTCCATGCCATAGCTAAAAGAATGGAAAGTGTTGGCAACTATTTCCCTAGGAATGTGAGGCTGTGTAGTGCAACAATTTATCGGTTTGATTTACTTTTTTCAACTTTTTTCGTTTATGGTGAATTTCCCCAAAACTTCCGCTTGTGCACACACATCAAAATATTTGAGGGCTCTTATCGATTTCAAGTTTCAGCAAATTGCTAACAGTTACAAATTTTGAGTTTTCCCTTTTTTCGAAAAATTTCATTTGAGACTTGCTCATACAAAACTATGTATGCACATACTTATGTACATAAGTGGATTAAACTTAACAGCGAATTTTGACGCTTAAATTAATCTTGTTTGACAAAGCTGTCGAAACATAATTTAGCAACAACAACAAGTCAGCTTTTCAGAGGGTATTTATATGAAATGCGTCAATTTGGTTATTTTTGTAAGTGAGTAGCCAAAAATTGTTTTTGTTTGTTTAAGCCTTTGTTTTTATAAGACAACCAGATTTATCACAATACAAAATTGCGGTTTATGCTTTAAAAAGTCATTACAAAAATCGTCTTATGAGCATGCCGCCATATTTGAGGAGGAAATCCTTCAAATTCGTTCATCTTTGCTGGAAGAAAAAATGTTCTGACACAGGAACTGCCATATAAAGGTATCTGATGGATTTAATCTCCCATGGTCTGACTTATCATCAATTATAAGGCCCTTGAGTTAACTTGTACATCCTTAAAAAATATATTCTGGAATAGAATAATACGCAGCAGTGATACGGAGGTGAAAATTTAGGATATTGGAGGTGGTATTAAGATAATGAATGAGTTCTTTGCTGTTGAATGTTGTCTTACCCCTAGGCTGTAGTAGGCCTGAACAGTGCTGCATTCTTACAGAAGTCTCCAAAGCGGACTTTGGGTTAGGATGTGGAGTCTAGGACGAAGTTAAGTGTTACACTAGGTATTTTTTGACTACTTAGCTATCTGCTCTCATTGTTCAGAAGGGAATTGGACAAACATCCGTTAGGCCACTTCCCCTTTGTCTTTGGAGATAGACCACAGAGAATTAAATTACCAAATCTACTTCGATTTATTTATTAATTGATCATATGAGGCTTCTGGTTACCGCATACGTTGTTTGTATCTACACAAAGTGGAATAAGTATACGATATTTAAATTTTCTATATGCTTATTTAGCGTGAATATTGTTATTGACTTAAGCCTTTTTTACTTTGTTTTTGTTTTTTCAGTACATACATTCCAAAATTTTAAAACGAAAACGCAATTATTTAAAAAAAAATATAATAATAACGTCGAATACATGTTTTTGTGCAAGCCCACTAGCGGAAACAACGTGCCTATGTTTTTTGTTCCATCCGACAAGTCACAAAAGGAGTAAAAATGGGTAAATGTGTGCCGCGTGGAACTAAGTTTGTCGTCAAAATTATGTGCCCTGCATTTGGAGACGGAGAAAATACAAGAATCTCCCCAAATAAGTTTGGCATGAAATATTGAACGGTCCGAAAAAAATACCGGGGGAGAAGTCACGGAAAGTGTCGAGAAGTCTCGAAAAATTCGGAAACATTTTTAAAAATAACAAAAAAAAACATCTGACAATTCCGAGAAGTAAAAAATTAATTAAAAGTCGCGAAGAGTATTGAGAAAATGATTTTATTGTATTTTTGCAAGGCAATTTCGAAAAATATAATTATTTACTTGCCTCAAAGAGAAAATTTTTTTGTTCGAAAATTCATTGACCGCAAGTAACCCATTCTAGCACTTGCCCAGCAGATCTCAGTTGCTAGCACTCTAGCGTGCCACCCTAAGGCCAGTAAATTAAAGCTCGCCAAAAAGTATTAACGTTAGCAAACTGAGTATTTCTATTCGAAGATAATTTTAATTTTTTCCGAACGCTATGGTCACCTATTTAAATTTTTCGTTATATTTTAGGCATTTACAGTCGGTTCTTAAAGTACGATATATCATGTCTTTGTCTCAAAGAGAATTTTTGTCTAAATTTCATTGACCCCAAGTACCCCTCATTCTGCCACCCTAATATACCACCTTAATATCAGTAAATTAAAATTCTCCAAATAAGCATTAAGCTTTTGCGAAGCAACAAGTATTTCGATTATTTCAGCAGATGTATTTAAACAATTTTTTTTTTTGACTAATACACATATGTAGGTGTCACTGAATAATCTCAAAAGACCCTAGAGGTTGTCTAAAAGATATTTTCCGAAATTGCCTCGCAAACATACTTTAGACTTAAAGGTGGACGGCGAACTTTTTGTTTGTACTTGTAAGGTGGTATGGTCTAGTGCACGTGCAGTGGTGGACCTTAGGCGACTCCATGACAATTATTCGTCAGAATACTTATTTTCGTTTTTGTTTTGAAAATTTAAAGGAATAGCGAAGATTTATCGAATGGTAATTGTTGGTGTCAATTATAAAGTATCCATATAACCACATATAAATTAATAAACTAAAGGGTTTTAATCAGGGACGTGAACCGCTTTTGAACCGAACCGGGTTTGAACCGGAAAACCGCTTTTTTCTATTAATTAACTGAACTATTAACCGAACCGAAATTTTCCACAATTGTTTGATCCGAACCGAAAACCGAACCACTTTCTGTAAAGGTTTAAAGGTTCGTTTCAACCAATTTTCAGTAGATAAATGTACCCACTTTTTCTTCATTTTGTTAAACATGGTAACACCTACCATGTAATAATATCAAATACAAAGGCAGCCCATCTCAGTTGACCCTTAACCTTGCGCGTTGTTGCACTTGACACTTGACACTCAAATTTGCGCCTTATTTTTTGGTTTTTCGAACCGTTGAACTGAACCGAAACCCCGGTTCAAAGACCAAAAAAACCGCTTTGACGAACCAATCCAAAAGTGCAACAACGGTTCGAACTGCTGAACCGAACCGATCAAATTTTCGATCCGGTTCACATCCCTGGTATTAATCTATTCCTCCACTTTAACATTTATAGACTGGTTTGGCTTTTCCCTGCAAAATAACATTAAAAGAAAATCTTAGCAGCAAGTCCTCCACTTTGCATTCGTTTTGTACTAGGCCGGCATTAGCCATGATTTATGTATGTATGTTTGTAGGTGTGCCATGTAAAATCAGCTCCAAGGTGACTTATTGTCCTCAGTGTTGCCGTTGAGGATTTTCAGAAAGTCGCAAAAAGTCAAAGACCCCATTGACGGAAAAAGGGTCACCATATTATTTCTGCTTTTCTTTACTAGTAGAAGAATAAATCTGTTGAATTTAAAAATAAAATGGCGGGACAAGCTTTACACAAAACAGGGGTGCAAACATACACATAAATCTAGTTGCTGCAAGGAGAAGAATTGCGTTTCCTTTAGAAGTTTTAAATGATGCATTTTTTCGTACTAACAGGAGGAAATATTTTCGAATACCATGGTTCTGTTGACATTTCCTAAAAAATTTCTGAAAGGGGGCAGAATTCGCACATAATTTTGGAAAAGGGGTAAAAAAACAAAATTTTCAAAAAGTCGGGTCAAAGGGTACTGGCGCTTAAAAATTGTCAAATTGGCCCTTTAGTCGCACAACGGCAACACTGATTATCTTTGACTGTAAAAAAATGCTATTTAAATGAGGTTTTGCTAGTATAATTTGCGTTTGTGTATATACAACAGGGTGGTCCAAAAATGCATGTGAAACAGTAAAGTCGGAATTTTAATGATCTCACCCACTAGGATTGTTCTATAAGAAAAATTATACCAATGTTTTTTATTTTGAATTAAAAAAATATTAAGAATTCGCTCGAAGTTTTCCATGAATTTTATTTATGGAGAAAATAAATTTTCGATAGGAAAACTTTGTTTCTCTTCACGAGACTGCCAGTTATAAACCCCCCTTTTTTTTGGACCACCCTAATGTAAATATCTATGTGTTCTTCTGTGCGCATGTATGCCAGATTTGACGCAGTTGTCATTAACTACACTTCAATATCAATTAATGTTGATGGCGAACACCAAATAGCAGGGAATACCATAAAAGCGAAGCCAAGCTAACGCGATTGATTACGCCATGAAAGAGCACTTTGTCGCGGGCGACCACTTTCTTTTCCTCTCTCTGCTGTGTTTATTTTTTTTTTTTATGTGCTTAAAAGCGAGATGAATTATAAAAACAACAATTACCCACACAATCGCAAATAATTTAACAACATAAAAAGTTTAAAGAAACAGCAATGCTGTGGCGCAATTGCGAGGCAAATGTCTCAGCAATCTATTAAACAACGATCTGTCGTGACAATCAACGTACCACCACCAGCTGCATAGTGATTAGTGAAGCTACTCCTGGCACAGACAGATACACTCAAATACTCTTATTCGTATTTGAAATTTGTATGCAATCAATGTATTTGCACTCCTTTTTGTGCTGCTTGAGTGTGTTTGCTAGCTGTAGCTTGGTCTTGTCTGCCACATGCCACAACAATCTAGTTTCCATCACCAATTCCACTGAAGCGAAGCCACCAATCGAAACTACCAGAATTGTCTGTATACTTGCTATCCGCCAATCAACCGTTCAATTTGTCTGTTTTTCGGTGGTCAACCTAACGTAACGAACGTTGCCTTCGCCTTAAAAATTTGTTGTTATTGTTGGCGAATGCCATTCGTTTTCAATTCCTCCTCTGACTTAGCCACTTGACTGCAGTGTCCACTGTTTGTCCTTAGCAGGTTGGTTTTTTTTGGTTAGATTTCCATTTCAAAAGATTTACATTTTTAGTAAAATTGTTCGCCATATCCACTCAATTTATTCACTTATCTGACTCCCTACCCACCACAATGATGGACATACATATGTACCTACATAAATATATTTCTTCGTATACAGATTACACTTCGTAATGTACATATCAGTACGGATCAGAAAAATTTGTTCAATTTTACAACTCCCACCGAAATATCGAGCCCTAACCGCCAAAATAACGTAAGCGACACTTTTTTCAAAATTTTCTTTTTGATGCAGAAATATTGCTATAACATCTAGATGCATTTCTGCATCAAAAAGAAAATTTTGAAAAAAATGTCGCTTATGTTATTTTGGCGGTTAGGGCTCGATATTTTCTCAACTCAACGTCATTTCATGAAAATATCCTTAGAAACTACGTTCATATGTATTAACTTCCCAAAAAAAAAAGTCTGATAAAATAGAAAAATCTTATTACATTAAACGAGCAATTCTTGCTCAATATCCATAGCGTTCTCGGAAACAGCTCTAACGATTTTGATGCAATTTTGTACACAGATAATGTTTTGGATTTAAAGGTTAGCCGAATAGCCAATATCCATGAGAAGACTCGTATAAGGTTGCCACTTATTCGCAATTAGCTACAAATTAGTTAAAACATCATAATCAACTGGAAGGTATTTTAAAGATCCCTACCTGAAAAATATTTTTAATAGGGTTGCCACTTATTTTGAATCGCATATTTATTAAATTTTTTGTTTAGAAAAAGTGGTAAAATATTACTATTCATGGGTACTAAGAAAAGGTTTTTAAACAATGCTTTCCCTATACACAAAATGTTATCCCTTAATATAATAGTGTAAGGTTGCCACTTATTTTCGATTCTACACAATTTATCTAAAACTTAGCAATATGCATATCAAATGAAAGGTATTGTTGAGAACTTTCGATGGAAAATATTGTCCATCAGAGTTGCCACGCTTCTATGTTATACAAATTTTTATTTTGTTACTTTCAATAATCATTTTTTTGAAGTATACATACTACATATATCGTCGGTACATCAAGACAAGTACCATTCATTCCAGCATATTTCGCAATAGGGTTGCCACCTAAATTTTGGAGTGAGAAATTTGTTTATTATTTTAAAGCTGTCCAAATCTTGAAAACTTTAAAAAGTACGTATATGCACTCCGGGAAAAGCTCGGTCTACCTGGTACTAAACACGAAAGAATACATAACAGAATAAAGTTAAGTAATTATTTCAAAATTTTAATTTTTTGCGAAAACGCAATCCAAATTTGATTAATTCATAAAGGTGGTATCCAAAAAATAAAAATAAAAAACCGATAGAAACACACATATCTTCGCTATTTTTGGGAAGTTTTGGGAATCTATTAGCTGTCCCTGCGGAGAACGGGGCTTGCGATATACCCGAATGGACCGAACGAATCGAAGTTTTTGTAATTTTTGAAATATATCCTGCTATCGAAATATCAAAGTTATAAAAGTTTATCGAGTTATCATTGCTTATTTTATCTTATCACCAGAGTGTATCGAGTTATTAAAGTTTGTCGATAGCTTTCGAAAAATATGGAGCTATCGAAACTAACCAAGTTATCGAAATTTATAGAGGCATTCAAAGTGTAACGAGTTATCGATCATTCAGTTATCGAAATTTGTCGAGCTTTCGAAACGAACACTTATCGAAAATCATCGAAGTTAACTGAGCTATCAAATTTTGCTGAGGACTTCAACATTTTGGAAATACATCGAATATTTCAAAAAACTTTGGACCACTTTGTAATTACGGATTCGTAATTAGCACAAAACATCTATTAAAAACAGCTTTAACATTGTCGCTATTTTTATTTATGTTGGCCATTTACTGGCAACACTGGTTTGAAGCCCAATTCCGACATTTGTCAGAGGTACACACGCAATCTGTTCCACACAAAAGCCAACTGCCACTTCTCATAGATAGATAGATTCTATCTTCCTTTGACTATTGAGTGCACGCTGTCTAACCTTCGCTACTTTTCCAACGACTGCTTACCACATGCCTTGCAAATACTACAAAAGTGTGAACTTAAGAGCGACTTCTGCGGAAAGAGAATTTTCAATTGACTATCGTCTAGTGATTAACTGATTTTGGTCGCAGCACACCCATGTCATGGCACAATATTGACATACATACAAACAGATTACACAACATGCCTCACCACCGCATGCGACTTCACTTCATCAGTCACGTAACGACGGGGCTTTCAATTAGTCAATCGCACATTGAACCAACGAAGCAGCGAACTAGCGAACCAACAAACGTGCCAGCCAACATACATACATACATACTTACTAGCCACCACTAATCGCCTCAATTTGTCAGCTGGCAATAGCGAAGTGATTAGTTAATAAGTTGTGTTGGCAATTGAAGCGATTAACATCGTAAACCAAAATCATTTAATACAAGTGCCCTCGGAGCTATGTATGTGTGTACAAACAAGCCACCACTGCCACAACAGGTAGGTGAGTTAGGTAGAAAAGCGCACTGAAGTGTGTAGTGCACAAATGTGCGACTCATAAGCGCGCACGCTCCCCCCACTTTTTACTTTCCTTTCAAATTATTTTCCTCCGCGTTTCTATTCATTTATTTACTTATTTACTCCCTTTAAGCAGTTTAAGTCATTCGTATTTTCTTTTAAATCGATTTTCCCTAATTTAAAATTGACCCATATTCATTTCAATTGCTATTTCGCATCAACGCCCAAATTCAATGGGCTTCACGCCTCACGACCAATGGCCCTGCTCTGGCCTACCCTGGCGGCACTTACGGCTGTGCCGCTGGGAGTGCGACGAAGATTTGGCTGATAAATTGGTTTAAAAACAGTTAAATGCGATTTTTATTTATTACCATTGGGGGGATTGTCACAGCTGCTGCCGATATGTTTTGGTGTGGCCAAGCCACCACGGTCATGGGATGAGTGTTTTGGTGTAGTAGACCGACCACTCGACTCGACTATTGATTACGCTGTCGCTTTAACAATTTATGTTTTATTTTTTTCTTAGCTATGCTGCATCGCCTTCATCGACTTAATTCCCAACAAATTCTTGCTGTGACGGCGACAAGTTTCCATGTTATATGTAGACACAATGCCGTTGGCGGCTCTTCCACTTTCGAGTGGCTGGAGTCAATGTGATTTACCCACAACCGCTTTTGCCACACTCAACCTGCTCCTTCAACAGCAGATTTCCTTGCGCCAGCAACCACTTTAGCAGTGAATACGTTGTGGCAGGCAACGGTGTTGACATGATTTGTGTTTACTCTCTGCAGACACTATTTTTCTGTGAATTTTTCCCCCTTTTATTTTTTTTCTGTCATCCGCGAAAGGCGGTTGGGTTTTGGAGGTTGAGGAGTACATATATTTGCACCGTTTTCATGGACTATTAAATTGCATATCAAGAGGCAAATCGAAGTGTTTGCATTTGTGTGGATGTGTGAGAGAAAGGGAGAGAGAGAGAAGGTATGCAATAGGGTCGCCATTGACCCGATTTTGCGGCATCATTAACCAAGTGAATTATTTCGCAGGTTGACGGCATTGAGCTAGCAAACATAAATTTATGCATATATATAGGCATACATAGTGGAATTATAGCAGAAGCACACATATTTACTATCTTCTAGAAAATTTATAAGGCATACATATGGGGTAATCAAATCTTCGTAAATCGATTAGGAAACTTTGCGAAGAGGGAAAGTCTCGTCTAAGTTTGCGAATTCCCCGTCTCCCTAGGCCCAGCTTTGGTATAGCCATGACGCAGGATGCGAACAGGTGGCCACCCAGCCTCCACAAAGCGTACTTACTCTTGTACACAGGCAGTCCAACTAAATACTGTAAATAGGTAATAAAGGCCTAAATGCGGCACCTACAGAAAGCTCTGTGAGGGCATCTCCCCGACTGCCGGGTCTGCTCTGCTTCCTAAAGCCTAAGCGAGGGATCACATAGAAATCAGACTAGCAAATCGGTTAGCCCATGGCACTTACTCAGTTAACGAAAAGGAGCGGTCACTCTCCGTGCTTGCTCTCGGCCCACATTCCAGCTGCAGCGTCGATTTGGGAGAATTTCTCATGCCGACGGATTAAACTATTACCAGCGGACTGGAAACTGGCTGCTGATAAATTCACACACTGTTCAGTCCGCTGGGGTTTGGACTCCTTCGATCGGTGCAAGTCCCTTTTGGTTGCTGAAGCAGGGAAAGGAGCTCCTATTTCATCACTACGTTAACATCATGTGGACTAGTCTAGCCGCACATCTTCGAGGTGTGGCGAAAGGCTCGGGATATTTTTGTCCCTTAAATAGCAAAGAGAGACTTCTTTCTTGCTAAGTCCTTCAGTCCAAGAAGTCTAACCTCCTTCTTGCTAAAGACAATGGAGAAAAATATTAATTTTTACATTAGAAACTACACTCTGAAGCAGACGCCTTTGCATCCGGACCAACACGCAATACAGAGTGGTAAGGTCCACGGACACTGCACTGTATGCTCTGTCTACAAAAATTCATGGCTTCTTCGAGTATGGTGAAACATTGCTCTGTGCCTTCATCGGTATTGAGGGGCTTTTGATAACACATCTCATGTTGGTATCGGCCGGGCAATTGAGGAACGGAATATGTCGGAAACTATCCGTAGATGGATAACTCTGGATGGCTTCCTCACACCAGAGTAGCTGAGACCGATATCGGGGACAGCGAGGTAGAGCTGAAAACAACAAGAGGCGGAGTAATATCACCTCTCTTGTGGAGCTTTGTTGAAGACGAAGTCCTTTAGGCTCTTACTGATTATCGCTAGAGCTCGTCAGTACTATATATCTGTGACATAGTTCAAAGCGGACTAAATTTTACAAGACCTTGATGTGTTGGAATGGTTCTGAACATCAACCCTACCAATAATTTTCTGTCTTATTTTCTAGGAAAATAACAGTTCTAGGTATGGTTTGAGGAACGTTACTGTGAACGGGGTCGCCGTAAAGGTCACCACCATTTCAAAGTGGGACACGCTAATAGCTAGCGATAATTTCAATAAAATACATTGCACCAATTTGTTACAATTCCAAATCGAGAAAAAAAAATCTTTTCGACCCTATCTACAATAGAGCAGCTTGAACGCACGTGGCTGCCGAGACACTGTGTTTTTCAAAGTATGTGACAGATGAATTAGTTGCTTTGAACCAATCGAACCGTAACCAATTATAGCATCAATCATAGCGGGAATCCTTAGATGCATCAGAAATCTCTTGAATAATAATTCTGGGCGCCGTTTGTGCTATGCTGGCAACTGCAAAGAAATCAATAGTTTTCTGAAATGGCCTACCTGGGTAGTGCCAAAATTTCTTGGGGACAACATATGACCTTGCTTGGAGGGCGAGGATAGTACTGAGCATTTTCTCCGCAGCTGTCCTTCCTTGGCTAAATTGAAATGGTGTAGTTTTGGGTCAGATATATTGAAAAATGACCAGTTTTTTTATCTTCTTTCTCAATAAAATACATAAACCAGGAACTTTATATCTCTACTTGGATACATCATATGTACACCGATGGCTCCAAAATGGAACGCGGAGTTGAGCAGGTATTTACTTTGGGTCCTTGGGGGTAAAAAGATCAATTCATCTGCCCGATTTTGCGAGTGTTTTCCAGGCAGAAGTATTCGCTATAGCCGAAGGCTGCCGTCTCTTATAACGTGGTGGTTTACGTCACAGCGTATTAAGGACTTGGCGTCTTATACAACAAGGTCGAAACTAATCAAGGCGTGTAGGACGATGTTAAACTCGGTAAGTACTCAACTCGATTTAGATTTCGGTTGGGTCCCTGGTCATCGCAACATTACCGGAAACGTGGCTACAGACAAGTTAGCCGGAGAGCGATCCACATTGGTGTCGATCGAGGACCGTATCTCACCTGCAATTGGAACCTTATATAGAGACATCTTTCTCTACAATCTCCAGAAATCGGATCAAAAGTGGCGCACTGCGGCAAGCTGCCCTATATCCAAATTCTTGTGGCATGTAGGCTTTTTGCGACTCTTACGGGTCACTGGCCGATTGGTATCCACGCGAGAAGGCTGGGAATCGCCTACAACGACTTCTTTTGAAGCTGCAAAGATGAGCACGAGCAGGAAACAGTAGAGCACCTACTTTGCAAATGTCCAGCTCTAATGAGGAGCAGAAACACCATACTAGGAGCATAAGTATGAGTTCACATCACTAGCTGATATAAGTCTCCACCACATACTCAACTTCATCAACCACGCCGGTTGGTTTTAGTATATTCATTTGAAGTATATGGCATCAAAACTGGCACTTAGCTGCTACTTGGGCGTAATAGTTTTTCCACCACCTTTCTAACCTAACCTAACCTAACATAAAATTTACTTGCAGTTTTATGCTATCAAACCCATGAACTCTACGATAACAATCACCACACCAAGCACAGGCAGGTATACATGGTATTTCTTCTTTAGAATATTATTAATGTGCCACTGTCACCACTTAAGTCTGTCAACGCCAAATTATACTTAACATTAAACCAAAATTATCTTTCCCCATTACTAAAACGTTCAACTTCCTTATTGTTGAAGTAATAAAAACGACAAGCTTTCTTAAATTAATATCCACTTTTCAGCGAAATTGTTTGCTTAACTGCCGTAAAAGCCACTCGAAAGTTATGTGTACGCCTATTTACATATATACGCACTGTAATTTTGTGAATCCGACTCCCTTTCTGTCCTTATCGCTAAAAATTCACTAAACAACATTAAACTCAAGTGCAGCGTACAGGTGCCACTGACACCTCAACCTCTTGATAAGTTCATTGTTATCCTAATGTCACTAACGCGCTCCAGCTAACATCCAAATACACAAACATAATTCTGATTGCATCCCAGCACTCGTATTTTCTCATTACCTCTTGCCAACTTTGTTGTTATTGTTGTTATCGCTTTAAATGTATTTCATGATTGTGGTTGAAGACTTCAGCAGCAGCAGCAGCAGCAGCGTAGCTACACTTCCGTCAGCTGGTTACGGCCAATGTGGCATACATAAATGCCACCACAATACCATCACCCTCTGTATCTTTTCGATGCCGCATTACCTACACGGTTTATTTATTCAGTTTTCTTTTCCCAAATAACCACACTACACTGATGTCATTAAGCTGTTTATTGTTATTATCGTTACTCGAACATAAAATAAAATTCTTAAAACTTAATCGCGATCGAAGGAGCGTAAATTATTTGCGAGGCTTTGGAGAGAATTTTATAAACTTCTAACAGAGCTAAACACCAGCAGCATAGAAAGTTAATCGTAGTAGCGGAGGCATGAGGCAATGTTTTTTCTAGCGATGTTTCGAATGTCATATTTTTTACATTCACGAATGCGAATGCTAACTTAAGTCTCGTTTTTATTACTTAAAAATTTTGTAAATTATTAGAACATTGAATGAGGGCTTATATTATACAGTGCTTTAATTTAGTGGTCAAAGTTCAAAAGGGGCATATTATATTTCAAAAAAAAAGTATTTTTTTCTGCCTTTTCTCCCATGAGGCGATTTCTTAGAGACTCGTATTTAAGTTCGGCTACAATGAACATTTGCTCACTTGGAACGCTGGCGGGTGGAGCGCTCCAATATTTGCGGGCCAGATCTGTCAATTTGTCGTATTTTAGTTTAGTTTTCCACCAAGGGAGAGGATTTTAACCGAGATGAACTCGTTTTTCTTTCAGACAGGCCTTCAATTGAACTTTAATTTAACATTTTTTAATGTCTCCCTGGTTAGACAGACTTGTAGCCTATTTCCACCAGAGGCTTAACTGCAGTCAAGAGTCAGATAAGTTCCAAGAATTTCAACTTTTGGGTGATAAGGATCAAAAATTTTGTACGCCCAAGTATGATATACATTAGACTGGGTCGGTCCCCATACAAAAAAAAAAAGTTGCTAATGTCCGCCCCTAAATTTAAAGATTATGTTGAGAGGGTTCTGGAAAAATTTTGTTTTTTTTTTTTNAGAACCCTCTCAACATAATCTTTAAATTTAGGGGCGGACATTAGCAACTTTTTTTTTCGACCCAGTCTAATATACATTTTATTTTATTATATTTACATATTATGTGTTGTTTATAAATGAATTATATTTTTATAAATTATATGTTTTGAGTCATATGTTTTTGTAGTAATTTGAAAATTTCAAGATTACATTTCTCGACTGAAAAATAAGAGATTCGAGCTAACTCGATGGCACACAGTGTGCTTTTTTAACACTGCATGCGAATTAATTGTAGCGATTTCGACAGAAGCTACATTTTGATATAAAACAAAATGGCATTGAAAGCTAATGCAATTACCTTTCACGAAAAAATGTTGCCATTAAGCTACAATTACTTCTTCACCCTAAAAAAATTGGTCAAAAATAGTGTTCTTCGAGAAAAAAAAACATGCAAAATCCACCAGATTTATTCCAAAATAAGAAATTTATACATTTTTTATTATTTTAATATTATAGACTTTGAGATGAGACACACGATTTCACTGTTTAAAATATTTTGAAGGAGGTTGAAAAGAACAAAAGTGAAATTCTCTTATGTGTTTGGCTGAGTTTAGATATGTTGAGTTTTATCGAAATAAATTTCTACTTGCGAACTTTTAATTAACAAGCTACTTTGTGTAGCAAACCGAGCTTAGTCCTTATGGGACACAATTTCATGGTCTCACATGAAGCCAGAATGCTGTTATTTGAGAAGAATTTAGGTAGATTTTGTACTTTTTATTTTTTAATTTTCAACAAGTAAGAAAGTCTAAGTTCGGGCGGAGCCGAACATTAAATACCCGGCGCAAGTATTAAATATATGTTTTCCTCCTTTCCGAAAGCTACCGTTATATGGGATGTGGGCGTGGTTATTGTCTGATTTTAGAAATTTTCAGCCATTTGGTATGCTGTACCAGGACCAACAACTGTGCCAAGTTTGGAAGAAATTGGTGCAGCGGTTACCAAGATATACACATGTAACCATAAGTGGGCGTGGCTACGCCCATTTGCCAAAATTTTGTAATATTCTTATTTTTCGTCTAAAACTCATTGTAAATATCAATTTTGAGTGAATTATCTTCAGTAGTTACTAAAATATCGCAGTTTTCGTTTTTCTTAAAATTACCGTTATATGGGAGGTAGGCGTGGTTATTGTCCGATTTCGCCCATTTTCAATACCATCCGTCCTACGCCCAAAAGAAGTTCACGTACCAAGTTTCGTTAAGATATCTCAATTTTTACTCGAGTTATCGTGTGCACAGACGGACGGACGGACGGACGGACGGACAGACAGTCACCGCTTAATTGATTTCTCTTTTCATTCTGATCATTTATGTATACATTTGTCTATATCTATCTCGATTCGTTTTGCCTGTTACAAACAACCGTTATGTTAACAAAGTTATAATACCCTTGTGCACAAGTGCGCTCGGGTATAAAAACCAGTGGTAGTGCTGAGACGAATCATTACTCTGCATATGATCCCAAGTCTTTCAACCACTGCTACTTTCAGAGTAGCTCAGAGTAGTAGTATGCGTGTATGTATGTACATACATGTATGAACTTGCATGAATTCATTGTTAAGTGCGCTTATTGCTTATTATCTCACATTTTAAAGGCAGCAATCAATGTAATTTGGTTTATTGTCTTGTCAAGCCTTGCTTAAAGCACAGAATGCACACACACACTGCAGCTTCTTTAGTTTTTTGTCTTCGCACATTTGGTGCGGCATAAGCCTGTTAATGATGTCATCAACAGTGTAAACTCATAATTTACGAGCTCAACACAACAGCAATTTTCCCCCTCCCTTTATTTCATCGAACAATCAGAACAACTGCACTATCAACTCGAGGCGTCCTTGCAATAATTCCTTATTGTTCCTCTGACCGAGCAGGCTGAAGCTCAGCAATGCAATTCATTCTGAATTCTTGCGTCCATTTAATCATTCAATTATACAATGTTGGTAAATTTTCAATTAATCAGCATGTTGAAGCCGCTAACAATAAAGTTATACAGAAATAAATAAATTTTCATCGCAAGCGAATACAATTATCATCAGTGTTTTAAGAGCAATTGTTGTTCTTTGTGGCCATTATTATGTTTGCCTCAGCATGTACGATATACATATGTACATTTGTAGGCATACATATGTATTCGAAAACCGTAATGATGTATTTTAACTGATTTATATACTCACGAAATAAGGTTTCATTTAATTAAAGGACATTCACTTAAACTGTTTGCAGCTATAGAACTTAAGAGAAAATATAAGTGTTTACATACATATTATTTACGACTAACCATACACATGTACATATCTATAAATACCTATAAGCTCAAAATGTTTGTCTTTAACGTTACAATCGGTATACTTATTTCTCTACAAAGCCTACATTTTATATAGGTACATAAACTTCTTCCCTATCTTTTGTTGCTTTTAAGACATTTGTATTTTTAAGTAGTATTTAACGTTACATTTGTTGGAGGCGAATTATGTGATTATGTCAGGCACCGTAACATTTACAACTTCTATTATAAAAATCGCTCTTTAACAGTTATTTTTAGACTTTTATTTAATTAATCCTTATTTCTGATTCTTATTCTTTAAATCCAAAATGGCTATTAGTTTTGATGTTTATCTAAATAAATAATAATAGATAACAGTTATTGAAGTCTTTTATTTATAAAAAATCATCAATATAAATCAGTCAGTGACTTTTCATTCAAAAAAAAAAAGTAAATAAATAAAAAAAAGTAGGTGCGCCTGGGCCACACTGGAGAAGTGAAACTTACGTTACATATACATATATCTATTTTGTCTTATAACCAATATACATATGTACATACATACTTCTGCTTTTGCTTAAGGTCATATTTTTTCTATTTTCTATCATAATACATTTATGCTACTATAGTGAAAAAATCGATAAATATCGATAACAAAAACGATAAATATCGATAACAAAATAAATAAATATCGATAGAAAAATCGATAAATATCGAAAACAAAATCGATAAATATCGAAAACAAAATCGCTAACAAAATCGATAAACTTCGATAACAAAATCGATAAATATCGATTACAAAATCAATAAAAATCTCGATAACAAAATCGATAAAAATGTCCATAACAAAATCGATAAAAATATCGCTTACAAAATAGTTAAAAACATCGATTACAAAATCGATAACACATCAATAAAAATATCGATTATTATATTTATAACTGAAAATATCGATAAAAAAATTGATAACAATATCGATAAAAATTTATATAAAAAAATCGATAAAAATATCGATAGCAAAACCGATAAAAATATCGATTATTTTATCGAAAAGTCCCGAAAATCTCTAAAATCCCAAAATAGTTCCCAGATTAAGTCTCTATGTCTCTCTCTATATCCTTTCCTCTTTAATTACCTTTATTTTAATATATCTTCCCCTATCTTCATCTTTACTTTTATCGGTATCCTCATCCTCCTCTTTGTCTTTACTTTTACGTTTATCATTTTCTTCATCTGCATATTCCTCTTCACCTTTGCCCTTATATGTATATATAAGTAAAGCGTTTAAATTTACCTCGGTCTTCATTTCTGCCTTTATCTTTACGCGTCTTTGTTTTTACCTTTGCCTTTAGCCTTTTCTTTATCTATGTACGTAGTCACCTTTACTTTTATTCTTGTATTGGTCTCTTTCTAAGTTTTATTCTTTAACCTTTTATTAGCAAATTTTTGTTAAATTAATACCATATATATAAATACAAGAAGCACTTGTTTCAGCCCCAACCATTTCCGTTGCATCATTTCCGTTGCATCATTTCCGTTGCATCATTTCCGTTGCACCATTTCTGTGTGCAATTTCCTTTGAATTTGCCAATTTACTCCCAATCAACCGACCGCCGCTAAAGAAGTTTCACTTCAAAAATTTGCAAACTCATTGACTTTTTATGCCTTAAAACCAAAAGCCAAAAAGTTATCGACATTTCTCAAAATAATGTACACATGTATGTATGTTTATATGGAAGTCAAAAGTTAACTTAAATTTCAAACTCTTCTTAGGGTTCCAGTAGATTTCCTCTTGATTGGCAAATAAATATTAAATCAGTGGAATTTCTTAGTAATGTTGATGCATATCGTAATAAGCACTATTCCACAAAATCACTTATTTGTTTAGGACAAAGCTTGAGGTGTAACTACAAATTCAATTCTATGATATATTTTAAATTAAATGTCACTATGGAAGTCTGCATGGTACCTACATAGGTATATATGTCAGCACAACACCAACATGCACACTAGATCGGGTCGATATTTATAAAACTAAATAAAAGAAAGGATTAATAAGAGAATAAGGTGTGCTGAATGAAACTCACAGATTTACTTCAACCACAGAGTCTTTGCGAGAAAGCATACTAAAAAAATGCGTCTAATGGGAAGATAGGTCATTCACCGATAGCTACAAGAAAGCTCTTAACTTGCTGTGCCGTGTGGTGAAAGTTTATTTGTACAAAAAACTTAATATATATATATATAGACGGTAAACTATGTTTCCCTATCTGCGCAATGGTAGAAGCTATAGCTACTATTTCGGAGTTCACCAAATCTTTTCATCAGACATCTTCATCTCTGGCACTGGGATTCGACACAGCGACCCCAGCTTAAGTTGATTGTAGTTGGGTTGGCATATGAAAAACTGGAAAAAACAACAACAGTTTATAAGGCGAACTTGGCGTATGAGTAACATTATTTCCTGCACCTACATATTTCATACAAAAGATTATTGCACATTTGGATCACAACCTTTTTATTTATCCATCAACTTTCATCGTTAGTATGTAGCTTGAATTTTTGACAAAGAACAGGTCTGAATACAAATAAAAAAAATATATATATAAGATTTCTTGTCTTCCCTGCAAACCAAAGTTTCCGAAATCTTTAAGAGTTTCCCATTTCTGTAACGATTTTTCACGAATCTTCAAAGAAAATTAAATGAAGGGGTTGACACGAACTCGTAAAGAAATTTCTGAACGAAAATTAGAGAAAATTCTGAAAAAATTCTGCAAGCAATTTTTCATATAGCAGCATTATTTTCATTGCTTTACCGATTTTCTTCCGAAGTTTCGTAAAAGAATAGAAGTGTACACAGTTTATTTCATTTTAGAAAACTCGGCAAAAATCGGATGAGATCTTTACGAATTCTTTAAAATTTCTCTATAATTCAGAATACTCTTAAAAAAAATAGTTTGCAGAGTTTCCAACTTTTTCCTTGCTAAAGTTTGAAATATTCCCATGAATGAAAACATCTTGGGAAAATTACGTAATTGACATTTTCAAAGCAGTTTCCAAAAATAAAAACGTACCATTAGGGAAACTTCATTAGGGAAATTTTAAACCAAATAACAATGTAAAGAAACGGTTTTAAATAATAACCCGATTCGGGAATCCTATAAGATCAAATAAAGAGACCATAAAGAAGATACGGTTTCGATTGTGTTTGATTCTTGGCTAGGGCGTGTATTCTTACAACATCTTAAATTCTCTCTCACGAAGTTATCTTTCAGAGAATAGTTAAAAACTTTCTGCTTGTGATCCTGCCTACTGCATACTCCTCCTCGTCCATTGAACTAGATTTCATGATAGGTCAAACTATACATTAATTTTGGGCACTTCTTCGCCAGCAAGTAAATATGTAACTACTTAAATGAATACTCGCACAAGCAGGCGCATACGCTAAAGTTTATACATCAGATTACATATGGCGGTATGTATGTAGATATGTATTTACATATGTGAATTTAATCAGCAACTAAATCACAGCAATTATTTGTTTGTGCAGCATTATTTGACCTCAGCCAACGCCATTTCAATTGCGTTTAAATACTAAATGTCGAATAGCAAATGCCAAATGTAAATTTCCTGAATTTACTTTGATTGTTCTCTGTACGCATACACTCGTTAGTTATGGCGTTTTTGTTTCTACAAAAAATGTTGCCTTCTGATCGCCCTCTTCTTGGTGTGTTGTGCGTACGTATACGGCAAAGAGAAGGTTGCATTTTTCGGTAGAAACGAAATCGGTATTAGTTAACATGGAATTTTAAACCGGCATAGAAATGTCTACAAACGCACATATCTACAAATGTATGCATTTATGTAACTGCCCATTTATAAGTTTGTACAAAAGTTCATGTGCATATGTAGGTACGCATTTTGCACTGTTTTCATCAGTAATTTGCTTTGTTCGAACGAGGTACGATTGGTCGATTCGATGTGTTTGTAGATAATTTAAATTGTTTGTGTTGCCACTTAATGCCGTCAGCAGTCGCCGATTTGGTCCAGCTCAATATTGGGCTATTGCACGGCACGTGTATGTACTACATTAGAGCGGTCCAAAAATGCATGTGAGAAGTAGAATTGGAAGTTTTATGCTCTCACCCACTACCAAAAAAAATATACCCGTATTTTTTCATTTAGAAATCAAAAAATATTTAGAGGTCAAAATTGTCCATGTATTTTATATGCAAAGCAGTAATTTTAGCAAAAAAACCGACTTCAATTTTAATATAAAAAAAAAAATATATATATATCCAATGATCCAATGATCGGATCTAAACTGGATCAGTATGGACCACCTCTGAGTCACTACCTTTCCGATGCAAAAAGAACTATCGAAATCGGTTGACGTGGTCCAAAGTTATCCGGTAACATACAAAAAAAAAATAAAAATATTCCGACGAACTGATAACCTCCTCCTTTTTTGGAAGTCGGTTAAAAATTAAAACAAAAACAAAGACGCCCAAAGATAAAGGCAAAAATGAAGACCAATAATGTAAATTAAAACACTTTACTTATATAAGAGCAAAGGTGAAGGGGAATATGTAGATGAAGAAAATGATGAACATAAATGTAAAAACAAAGACAAATATAAAGAAAAAGATGAGGATTGTAGTAAAAAATGGAGGATAAAAGTAGAGATGAAGATAGAGGAAGAAAGGTTTAAATAAAGGTAATAATAGAGAAAGAGATATAGATAGAGACACAGAGTCTCAATCTGGGAACTATTTTGGGATTTTAGAGATTTTCGGGATCCTCATTTCTTATCGATATAACTATCTATATTTTTATCGGTTTTGTTATCGATATTTTTATCGATGTTGGTATAGAAATTTTTACCGACACTGTAATCGCTTTGGCTATCGATATTTTTATCGATTTTGTTATCGAAGTTTTTAACGATTTTGTGATCGATATTTTTAGCGATTTTTTATCGTTAGTTTTCATCTATATTGTTTTTGGTTTTGTAGTCGCCATTGTTTTCGATTATGTTATCGACTATTTATCGATTATTTATCGATTGTTTAACGGTTTTATTATCGATATTTTTATCGAACTTGTTACCGATATTTTTTTCGATTTTGTCATAGATTTGCGAATCGATTTTTGGTGTCGATTTAGTTATCAGTTATTTATCCGTTTTGTTATCGATTTTTTTATCGACAATTTTATCGATTTTATTTCCGATATTTTTGTCCATTTTGTTATAGTTTTTCGAATCGATTTTTGTTATCGATTTAGTTATCGATTTTGGCATATATATTTTTATCGATTTTGTTATCAATATTTTTATCGATTATTTTATCGATATTTGTATCGATTTTCTAATCGATTTTGCTACCAGTATTATTGTCGATTTGGCTATCGAAATTTTTATCGAATTTGTCATCGATTATGTTATCGATACTTTTATCGGTTTTGTTATCGATATTTTGTTGGATGTAACATGCCAGAAAATACAAGGGTGGCTAAATAAAAATTTTAGTATTATAAAATGGTTAAATAAACAATTGGGTATTGTTATTGGAAGTCTCGAGAAGAGAACCAGAGATTTCCGATCGAAAAATATTGATTTTCAATAATTCTATATCAATTCTACGATAAGTTATTTTTCCCCATATAAAATAAGTAATATTTTATGATTTCAAAATAAAAAATATGGATATTTCTTTTAGATATAGAACAATCCTAGCCGTGCAGCTTTAAAATTCCGACTTAACTTATTTTGGACCACCCTATTGTACCTATGTATTTATGTATGTAAGTATGCATTAGCCCATTCAATGCTACATACGGACTGTGGATGCATTGCGCGCACTGCTAAGCGGGATCACACGTCAATGTCCTTTATTTAATTGTAATACAAATTCACAGCACAGTGAGAAATTAGTTATGTAGCCTTAACGTTGTGGCAATTTTAGTTAGTTAAGAACAACAGGCATAGAAGAACAGAAGACACTGCGACGATGAAGATATTTTTTTGCTCAGCTGATGAGGTTCATAACCCTGCAACTCAAGATAATGCCAGCTTGCCTAATGAATGCTAAATGTGGTTTAATAAGCGGAAGATTTTCTCATGCTTAAGAGATCGACTTTAGGCGAATTAGTTACGCCTCGGAATTTGGGAATTCCCCTAGTCAGAGATTTTTGTACTTTCTTTTAATGAGAACCAGATCTGTTTTGTCCATCTCAGGCCTTTCCTCTTGGTCCATCTTTCAATAATTCTTAATTAGTCCTACATTTTATCACACCGAGTTTGAGGAAATTTTCAACTTACAACCACCGCAAGGTCGTTAGCATACGGAATGAACTTTGAGCTCATTCCAGGGCCCGTAGCAACTCATAAAATGCCATAAGCCACAGAAGGGACGAAGGAACCCTATCCTGCGGGATTCCTCTGCAAACGTGTCCATCCAGCGATACTCCTAATAGCCGTTGTCGTGCGGGCCACGCTAGTTACGGGTACATATGAGTAGATAGACAGACCCATTGGAGCTGACATAGAAGTCACTGCTTTGCTGTTATTGTTGAAATTTCATCTCTCGCTTTCTCTATAGTCTATCATCGTTCTCTGTCTCTTTTTATACTTTAAAAAATATACATACATACATATGTATGTATATGCACTCTTAACCAGCTATCATCCTATTTTCCTCCCTGTGTATGCCATTTGGCTCCAAGTGTCGATTGCTTTCGCACGCAATGCACTAAAACCGAATGAAATCTGATTTTAATTAAGGTCAACGAGCAGACTATTTTCATTTATTTGATGTCCAATACAAGTACGAAAATATTCTTAACTATCCAAAATGGTGCAAATGACAGAATAATGGGACAAAACAACAAAAACATGTACAAATGTGAACACAAATTTTATACTTTTACGGGTAGATATACAAACATACATACATGCCAAATTGAAAGCCAGTAAAGGTAATATAAGGGTTTTCTTTAGTAAAGTAAAAATTTAAAAACAATTTTTCAAACTTACTTTTTATTTTTAGACCCTCGGATGGGGACAAAATTTGTATTATTTATTGTAACAACTGTGTTTGGACAATGAGCTTTGTGACAGTAAACGTAGGAGGATAGTTTGAAAATGTTGATTAGTATTTACTACACAAATTTGTTGTTGCTGTTAGCCTAATATTTTGGCTATTTCCAGCACCCCATCCAACAGTATCAAATTGATTTGATAATGTTTAAGCAGCAAACTGTGTGTGTACGGCAATTCGATGGCGCCAAAATCAACATTTGTAGTTGTGCTGATGGTGGTAATTAACAAATTTTAGTGTTTATTGAATGTCGTTTCAGTAATTACAAACAAAGTCAACAGAATTTGAGTGGATTGTATAAATGGTTACATGGCAGACCGCAGCAATTGGAAAGCAATGAAGTAGTGGTGGTAGGAACAGAGTGCGAGAGAGAGAGAGAGAGAGAATATAAGCGGGTACATTGAAAGCGTTCATCAAGAACAGTTGTTGATGGTGTCGTTGATTGTTATTTAACGTTATTTTTTCTTAAAAATATACTACCAATATGAAATCTTGTTGGAAGTACGTTTCCCTTTGGTCTTAAAAGGGTTATAACACAACGGCTTCGCCGGCTTGGCCAGTCCCACTGCTGGCGACACGAAAAAAGGAATTTCTCCTTGAGATCGAAATACCAGGTGGAGAAGGACTTGCCGTCACTTGGAACTGAGGTCAATTGGAATATAATAGAAACAAATGGCGTGCTTTATTGGACTCGGTCCAGTCGCTCACACGGACATAGGGCCAACCAAGAAGAAGAGATTAGAAATTTTTACTTAGAAGGAATTTGGCGTTATTATAATTTTAGCGCACACATTTTATCGAATGTTCTACATTCCTTTTTCAGTCAATCTAAACTTTTTAATTTACTCGAATTGCAATGCGTGATTTTCCACAAAGAAATGTGTTTGTTTGTATATGTAAATGTTATGTGTATGTGCAGTCTTATATATGTATGTACATACTATACACATATTTGTATATGTATTCTCAATTCAAGCATTCTTCGCAGTAAATATTCGTGCCGTGTTCCACTTGAACGAATCAACACTATGCGCGAAAAGTAGTAAAACTTCGCATACAACAAAGCTGAAATGTTGAGAATGCCAGAAAAGTCAGCAAAAGAAATGGAAAAAATTGAAATAGTAAGTAATAAAACAACGTTATAAACAGCTAAGATAATAAAAACTAAAGTTAAAATTAGAACTACTCGCATACCAAAAAAAATAAAAATAAAAAAAATAAAAATACAAATAAACAAGTAACAAAAAAAAAACCAAAAGTTGTGAGTAAGAGCGAAAGGCTGTGAAGCGAGACGTCTGTTTGAAACAACGCTGCTGGCACTTCCGGTCCCACTTTCTTTTGCTGTGCATTTTATTTAACGTTTTTTTCATACTAGCACTCGCAGTGTTTTCTTTTCTTGTTTTATTCGACTAATGCAGTGAATGTGAGTTATTTTCGAAAGCTTGTTGCATACTTGCAGGCGCATGGCAACTATAAATAAACACTGCGTGTTCTTTTACAACACTTTTGACGCGCAAAGAATGTTTACTTTTTATTTTGTGCATTTTTTTTTTGCTTTTAGTTTGTTATTATTATTGTTGTCTACTGGCTATTCGGCATACATAAATAAATAATTAAAAGGGAAAAAGTTTTTCGAAAAAAATCACAGTGGTGCAAGTGTACTACTTTGAAAGCTGTGAAAATGAATGCGAAGCATACATAACAAATACATAGACAAGTACTTGTTTGTACAAGCAAAACGCATACGTATTAGACGTCTGCATGAAACGATTCAAAACGGCAAATGAATCATTTATGTATGTAGAAATTATTGAACGAGTTGAATTTGAAATTTTACTGAATTCTACTGAATGTTGCTATGAGTGGCGACATCACAGCATTCAAATAATATGCAAACAAATTTAATGAATATGGATGATAAGTTTTTTTCGTGATGATGTGTTCTCAGTGTGTAAGTATATTTAGTATTAAAGTGCATGCGTTTGCCAATGATATTCAAGTGTAGCTACTTGTCCAGCGCCGTGTTGGGCTTGTTTACGGTTTGTGTTCCAAACTAAATAGTGATTTGTCCGTTATATCGCAATGGGCAATCACTTAAATCACTTAAATATAATCACTTTAAATCTATGTAGTGAGTGCGGTTGTGATAAATAGGGCTCGGAATCTCAAGCAAATGTATGTTTTTACTGGGCATCTTCAAATGGAAATGGTTAAATTATCTTTACGAATCATGAAATTTCCTTTAAAACTGCATTCACTCGTTACTGCATATTTTTGCATATTTTGCAGTAAATGCATGGTTGTGATTTTTTTTATTGAAACCATTTAAAATTTTTTGCGAAATCTCTTGACATTAAAATTACCTGTAATTTTTCTCCAAATAATGATCTGAATATCTTTTCGAATATCCAAGCGGCTATAAAGCACTCCCTTCTACCTCTGTTAGATCTCCATTATTGGAGGACTGTAGGAGAGAGATGGCTTATATTTCTGATCACTCTAATATGTGTCCTGGGACATAGGCTCATTTACGGAAAGGAGGCAGCGGACGAACTACCAAGCCCAAGCAGAGGCGAAACCGTAAGGGATCGTATTTGATTACCCGGCAGTTATGGATGTCCTACGATACACTTAAAACCAAAGCTCTATTAGGAATGAGCAAAGAAGATACCTACCTACTGCAGTGTGCAAAAGGGAACTGGCCCATTGGGGTACATTCAGTCAATCCGATTGCCCTTCAACAGGCGATGACCCGGGCTCAAAAAAAGGCAATCGAACACTTCCTGTGCGAGTATCCAGCCCTCGTAAGGATGAGGCTTAAGGCAATCGGAAAGCCATTCCTGCGAAATGTTTTAGAGTGCAGCTGCTTTTCTCTGTATGACGTCCGGAAATTCATTAAAGCCGCCAAATGGCTGCAGGTTATATGAGCTCTGGAATTAAAATGGCAAACTTGCTAACTGCTTGTCAGCACTGAAACCAACCAAGCATTCATCTGAACCATTACTTAACTGTCATTGTTTTGTATTTACACAATATTGTAACTGTCTGCTTGATTATAAACTAATTTTATACATATGTAAATATGTGTCGTACTTTGAAATGAAGTGTTTTCGTAATTTTCTTGTTAAAATCCATATGTTATATATATTTGCACCGGCAATAAAATATTAGAAAACTATTTTAAATAGCATATTTTACTTGTTTGTAGCGCATATTTTTGAATTTTGAGTGCATGAGATTCCGAGCCCTAGTAAATAATAAACAATTTTTCTTTCTTTCCTCGGTTCTTTTAATTTTTCTTCTCAGGTAGTCTTCATATTAAATTTTTTGTATCATTTAAAAAAAAGGTCACATAAAAGTATTCTTATTTTTAGTCGTAAGCTCACTTAATTTTAATTTATTTCAAAAATATAATCTTACTTGATTAAGTTGATGTACTATTAAAAGAATTTTTTCTTACATGTGGAACCAATGTTCCCATAAATAAATAAATAAATAAATAAAATGAGCTAGAGCGGAGCAATGAAACAAAAATCTTTGCTCTGAAGCACTTTGCCAAACAAGTAGTCAAGTAGACTTGGGAGCGATGTGGGCTTTGCTAATTCATTTGTGTACTTGACTAGACAGATACTTGCCTATCTGCCTAAGTTAATCGCTTGCCATGGCGTATAAGTTATCTCTGAACATCGGCATTTACTTAGACCGGTCGACATGGAAATTTCAAGTTGCTCTAACTGTTCTGTTTATTAAGTTATTGTTACGCTTCAAAGGAAAAAATGAAAAAATGCGTCCCTTACTGAAATTTTCAATTCTATGAGGGGTGAAGTTCTGTATAAATGGCCAGAAATGGTGTTATTATCTTACAAAGTAATCAGAAATAAATTTTAAACAACATATCACACTTCGAATTCGAGTAATAAATAAAACTGCTAAGAGTAACTTTCGCTTTTGGCTGTTTTTAGGACTCGACAAGGACGAAGATTTGTATGACCCCAAGCTCCTCTCAGAGTGTACTTTCAAGCTAGCGTGGGATATATCATTTGTGCACAGAGGTCGCGTGGTCAAGTAGGCAGAGCATTGGCGCTGCATCAGAGAGATCCGAGATCGAATCCTCGGGCAGCGGAGTTTTTTTACCCTTTTTCAAATATTTGGTTTTTACCCCAATCTAATTTTCTTTTAATCGTTATATTTTATTCGTTTGAAAAGAAAAATATATAGATAAATATTTGATTTATTTTTTAGATTAATTTTTTTTTTTAAATTTTGGTGTACATATATTGTTTCACAAGGAACCTTTTTTCTTGATTAAATTAATTTTTAGAAATTTATTTTATCTGTTTACTAATTTCATTTATTTTTTTTTAATTTTATTAGGTAATTCAAAAAGAAAAATATTTTTTTTTTTTATTTTTTATTTTATTGGATTTTTATAAGCTTATTTCATTTGTTTCTATATTCATTTTTTCTTAATTTTATTGTTTTAAAAAGAAAGATATGTATATTTTTTAAATTCATTTCACTTTTAGAAAATAAATTATTATTATTTTTTTCTTTTTTTATTTTTTTAATGCTTACTTTTATTTTTATTTTACTTTTTTATTTAAATTTTTTTTCATTTAATATTTAGTTTTAATTGTTTCAATACCGGTGACAGGCCTATTCTGACAACTGTCTTTCGAATGACAAAAGTCTTTACTATGACAATTGTCAATTCGAAAGAATAATTTAAAGATGTACTTACGATGAGGACTAAGCGTTTATTCTGTCGGTATTTTGGTAATAATTTTTAAAAATTACATGGAATTAATTAGAAAAATTTAAAGGAGCGAAACTAGAAAGAGAAAAATAAATAAAATATGTTTCTAAGAATAAAATAAAATAAAAATAATATTTTTTTTTTTTAATACAATATACAAATTAAAGGAAAAAAATAATTATAAAAGAAAAAATCCGCCGACCGAAGATTCGATTTGGCTTGAAATTTCAATCAACTTATGCAGCGGTCTAATGCGTATGTACGCAGCGCACATACACATCTGTACATAAATAAGCTAAACAAAAATATTTATTTTAAATGCATAGATTTGTATGTACATTTCACACAGTGCTGACCACTACAACTCGATTTGTGCTTAGTTTACTGCACACTTTGCAACCACAAAATTCATAAATTTTTCATTCGTTTGCGGGCATTAAAAATGAAAAAATAAACCAAAGTAATGCGAAAAAATGCGCGCTCAGAAAAACTAAATTGTGGCTTTTTTTTACTATTTCATTGCATAATTGCATTGGCATACTTATTCGTAGCTGTGGTAAGCGCAGTGCGGCTATTAAGCTGCTGCCTTTTACAGCTGACGCACAGTATGTTGTCCCTTCCTGCTGCAGCAACCGCCTAATCTTTTACAATTTCGGTTGTTGCTTTTGTTCTTGTTGTGGTTGTTGTTGTTGTTTTGTACCGTTGGCATGCCACCAACTTTGCATTCATCGAATTCATTTAGGTTGGCGGGCGTAGTCGTCATACTCACCTACTAAAGGCCTCCACTTTAACCCTTTCCATGCCCACATAACCTTTTTTGTTTAATTCATTTGCCCGCTTCAAATTTAGTTAAAAATTTTTCATTTGGCAATTTCCGTTTTTTCGGTATTTTTTCGCTTTTCTTTCTTTTTTGCTACATCACCATCATAAAGCTGAAACCAACGTGTTGAGGCGTATAAAGTTACAACGCCGCAAAGTATGCAACACCAGCTTAAACACACACAATTTCATTAAATATGACTCGTAAATTTGGTGATGGCAAATATGCACGCGTTGAGTTGGCAGCAACGGGAAAAAATTGGACTGTAATAGCTACAGATTCAAGGACAAAAAAAAAGTTTGGAAAACGTTTGAAAAAGTATGCACGCAAAATTAAACGAGAATTATAAGCTGCGTTAATCAAATGCATACTGTTTAATATGCTTATATTGTAGCAGTATAAAAGCCAGGTTCGGACGAAGCTGGTGGTATTGCTCAACGACATCTTACACAGCCATATTAGGTTCGCAGTGATACCAAATTCAGACATCGCGGCATAAAGGCAACTCCTTTTTGTGCTGCCTAAAGCCACTTTTAAATCAACAAATAGGTTATGTATGTCGATCCTATTCGGATCGGAGATTTGTTGACGTTGGCCTTAAGCTTTTCATGCTACGTGATCGATAAGTTCTTAAAGACAATGCTCAGAAGGCTTCTTCCGCATTAGTTGGCTCATATGATTGGCTCTCCCTTCTTAAGCATTCAGCATACTTAAAATTGAATTGGCTGATATACTTTCGTCAAACTCCCTCCCTTCCATTCCTTTAGTTTTTAGGCGCACGTCCCTGGCTGCTCAGATGAATGTGCAAATTGTGGCTACAGAAAGATAGAGATGCTAGTCATTAGGTCTCCGAATGTACGTACGTATATTTGGCATACGTGCCTTCCGTCTATCACAACATGATCAATTTGGTTTCCCTCTTTTTTCGATCTGTAGACAACTACGTAGCTTGATTGATCTTTGAAGACTGGAACCTAGTGCTGCGGAGAACAATGTTTTGGGCCGGTGATAGCCGATCAGCCTTACAAAGTTATCGGACGCATCGTCGTGGAAGATGACTTTTCTTATGATGGCACCAAAGATGCCTTACTTATCCACCCTGGCAATGAAATCGCCAAGCACGATTTTGAAATCCTGATGGCAACAGGGGTCGTAAGTGCGATAGAAGCGCTCATAAAGGAGGTACTCAGTCGCTTTAACCTTCTCTTCCATCGCGATGTTGGCGTTAAGAAGAGATACGTATGTATACATATTTAAGAATCTTGTTTTGAAGCAGATTGTGGCGAGAAACTTATTCGCGGGAGTGAGGGACAGTACTTGGCGATGAAGTCTCTATCCCATCACAAATCCGACACCGTTTCGTGCTCATTCACATGGCATCTGAAATAGGCTTCGCCGGATCGTATTGTATCTTACCTTTGCCAGTTTATCGCACTTTGGATGGCGGTGAAATCTGAGAGTCTACTCTGTTTTGCGATTCGAGTCTCAATGCGATTCGAATATTAGACTCCCAATGATTTGTTTTTCGAATCGCAATACATAGTAGACCGCCTGAATTTCCTCCAACAAAATGGAAAATATACGTCTGAACTGCTTTTGGAAAGCGTTTCTCACTAAACTGGAGCAAGCGAAAAAGGACGAGTTCTACACCACGAAAGGTCATTTGATCTGGTAACACTACGAACATAATACTCTATAAAATAATTTTTACTAGCCAGTCTTTCGAAAGACTTTTATCAATTCTGAAAACTGAAAGCGCTTTACTGTCTTTCGAAAGATTACTTAAAAGAAAAAAATTATAAAATGAAAATAAAGTAAAAATTAATAAAAATATTTAAAAAAATTAAAAGATTTTTTTTTCTTTTTAAAACAATAAATCTATAAATTTAATAAGAAGAAAAAACTTAAGTCATAAATACTAAAACACATAGTGCTTAACTAAAAAATTAAAAAAGAAATATTTTTATTTTTAAAACAAAATCTAAAATTAATTTACAAAAAGACAAAAATTATAATAAGATCCTCAAAATTAAATGAAACAAAGAAATATATTTTTATTCTTTTTAAAACAATAAAATCTAAATACTAAAAGAAAATTAAATTAACAAAACGAAAACAAATTAATTTTTAAAAAAGTAAAAAAACAATATTGGAGTTTCTAAATATTCAATGAAATTAAAACAAAAAACATTTCTCTTCTTTAAACAACAAATCTAAAAATTAAAAGAAAATTAAACTAATGAATGTATTTTAAAAAGAAAAAAATTAATAACGCTCCCTAAAGGTGAAAAGAAGCCAAGTCTACTTTTTTTCAAAATCTAGTTTTTGATGCAGAATGACAGATAATGCCAAACTACATCGATTTTACCTCTCTCCTGAATAATTAAAAAAATGGACTTGGCACCTTCTCACCTTTAGCTAACGAAAAGTTCCTAAAAATTAAATGAAATTGAAAAAAAAATTCCTTTTAAAGAATAACATCTAAAAATTAAAAGGAAATTACATTAAAAAGAAAAAAAGAAAATTAAAAAAGAATAAAATAAGTTCCGATAAATTAAATTAAATTAAAAAATATACGATACATTTGGTAGCTTTTGAATCAACTGTGTACCATCTATGGGTGTGCGCCAGAAAGCTGTATTCATTTAGTTCAAGGTCATTTTGCTCTCTAGTTTGATCTTAGTGGAATGTTCTCTTGACTGTGTCAGAGCGAATGAAGTGGAAGTTGAGCAGCTCTGCTATGTTTTCCCCACCCAATGTGCTTGATATATGTATGTAACTCAACGGATGATTTCTGATCTCCCTAAATTTACACATGAAATGATAAATCAAGTCCAAGTACCCAGTTCAGCGTCTTACTAGAGGGCAACTCATTTCGGGCGTCACGCCCAGTCATTTATGTAAGCTGAAACAGTATTCACTCGCACGTTCTGCGACAGCACGCGCAGAATTGTCAAACCCTATACATACATATATGCAGCAGTTGCGGAAATAAATGAAATTACCGCGCTACCACGCTTGCGCCCACTCACTCTGCAGCAGTCGAATTAAGTAAGTCAGCTTGCAGCAACACATCGCTTGCATTAACACATTCTTTCCGCGTATTCTCCTTTGTATTGATTTTATTTCGCTTTTAACTGCATCTTCTTGATTCACTTGTGTTTCTTTGTTTGTTTACTTTGCAAGTAATAAATAAATAATGGAAAATTTTTAAATACGCCGCGCTGCATTCGCTTCATTTCCCACACCAGCAAGCAGCTACCAACAGCCGCCCATCCGCCTCCGTCGCCGTACATTAAGTGGGCTGATGAATGTCCTACTTGCAATAAGCGTTGACCTCGCCCACCATGACGACGAAGATGCGTTTTGGGAGCACAGCTGTCGTTGGCGTTGCATGCAACAAGCCAGTGAATGCACAATGGAATTTCAATAAGTTTTTTCTGCTTATTCCGTTGTGGCAGCACTGAAGTTACACTGCTTGCAATTTGGTTGGTATGTCAGCGGTCGTTGTTTTCGTTGTTGTTGTTGTTGCTGTTGTGTGCGAATTTAATACGTACACATGTTATTTGCCAACTTCTTACGGTTCACTCGACTTTATTCGATTTCTTCAAAGCTGGCTACATATCCGCTGCGCTCGCCTGCTTTCAGGCTCCCGCACACACACACACACATTTCGCATACGCGCACACGCTGCCAACTGTATGTATTACAAGCCCATATTTTGTTGCCCATATATATAAGTACTCCCCTGCAGGGAAAGCGACTAGATGTGAACTAGAATTCTAACATTTATATATTTTCAAATTTCCTTTTTTTATGTCACAAGCATTTCTTCCCATATGTATTTTTTTCGTGCAATTAGATTTTCATATTTAATATTTATATTTCAATTGAAATAATTATTTTTGCTTACATTGATGTAACTTTAAAAATCTTAACCACCTCCAAGCGGCCTCGAAACTGCGATCTCAGAACCAGAATCAGTAGTCTTCACGAGGCGCCATTAATTGAGTTTTATTTTTGGCTTTGGCCATTCAAAGGCAGATGTCGCTGAATGCTTAAGTTCTGCGAAATTGTCGAACTGGTAGGCATATACTAGTTAATGAACTAGTATTTTTTCTAACTGGTTTAGCTTTTCACTGCAGGGTCGTAGCACTGCTTGCCACAATATGTTGCAACACAGTGACAACGATTGCCTTGTCGACAAGCGATCGCACCGGCATTGGGCGACAATGCCACGACTCCCTGAGCGACCGACGTGGCAGCTGTATAAAAAAAAAATCTTTTAAATCACACATATACATTAGGGTTGTCCTTAAAAATGCCAACACCAAAAAAACTGCAACAAATTTTTGGGGTTCGCTATTAGGTTTGAAAAACTTTAAATATATTTTTTTAAATTTCGCAAAAATTATACAACAGCTTGACTTGAAATCTAAAACATTTGCCATATTATCGAAACTTATTTGTGTAGGTTTTCAAAGTCAAAATTTTTCCGAATTTTTGCGATTTAAATTTATTTTTTTTTTCGTGGCTCTCTTTATTTTGTACGTAGAACAAACAAAGGTGGCCCAAGAGGTTGACATTTAATGATCACCCTAATATACATGCATATGTACATATACACAAATGCATACTCACATATACACAGAAATTATAGTTGTTTTCTGCTGACTCTTATATGAGTGTGTGCATGTATTCGGCATTGCCCGAAAATGGGGCAAGGAAAATACGCAATAACAACAACAAATTGTGTAATAGTCAGCAAATGTGGCAGCAACATTAATACAGCAAATGTGGCATATGATTGACATGCTGTCCACAATGCGCAAATTGTCCTTGACGCACTTGCAACATGCCACATGCCACATATGTATGTATGTTTCTATATACACATGCAAATACATAGCACATGTACTTGTTTATAAGTGCCGCACACTAACAACAACATCGTTAATAGGTATGTGGCATGTAGTTACTAAGCAAACGGTACACTGGGCGCCGCTCTCGAATATTTCGTTTATGACAAGCAACGATAGCAATGCATGCTGTAGGTAAGTAGATACATATGTACACCAGCGTTCATTTACATATACAAAACACATATACATATGTACACGCTTGTGAGCAGCAGCTAGCGCCAAGGGAGCTGTTGCAACATTTTGTGGTAGTTGCCGCTAGCAGCAGCGGGTCATTGGGGCTGTGTGGCCACGCGCTATGACACACCTATTTACGCATATACCTGCATATATGTATGTATGTACATATATCTGTTCGTATGCACCCAATCACCTGCCACAACGTGCAACTAGTAGTAAGTAGTCCATGTTGCACGAATGCAAGCAAATTACCTACGCGCCGCTACTTTGCCACGGTACTTCAATTCTTAATCAAGAGCGCCGCCGCAGCCAGATACTCATGCAACGCATACCCCAGCGTTTGCAAATGTCCGTTCATGTTGTTTTGCAACGAAATTGTTATTGCATTGCAATCGTTGCACTGCTGCCACTAACATGTTTTGCAACAAGCAATTTTCTGTTAGTTTACAAATTCCTCAGCCCTGTGCAAATGTGCGAATTCACATGTTGCAACCAGTCTGCTGCAAGCATTGGCGCGCATGTTGCAACAAATGCGAAATGTTTTGGCACTTACAAATATGTGCGCATGCTTTGAGATTTTGTGCAATGGCGCGCGCCCCATTTTGGTCCCAAACAAAGTTGTGGTGGTTCAGGTTGAGGGGCCCAGTGACTGCTGCCTGCCCAGCTGCGCCTTTGCGCGCTCTTGCAGCACTCATCTCTACGAATGTTCTCGATGTGCTGCTCGATGGGTTGTTTGCTGCGATTTTTGTTCTGTCACTCGGCATTGTTATGACATCTGTTTTATTTGTCAGTATTTGCATGTTGTGAACAATGCCACATTTTGCATACTAAAAGTTTCATGTCGAGCAAAATGCAACATTTGCAACATTTTCAGGCGCAAAAATTAAAAAAGACATGTCGTAGGAATAAACTTGTGTGTAGGTTAATTGAAGAGTCTGAATTGATAATTTCCTGGTGGATAAGGGATAAGTGAATTTAGGCAGTATGGCTGCTGTGGATTTCGACATAATCAGCCGGCAATCCTTTCGTACAGATAAAAATCTACTTATAATAAACTTTGACTTTTCTCTTCGAGTCTTCGTCGCATTGCCTTAAACAACGTTATCAATCCATGCGCAAGATGCATGCACCTACTCATTTGGAGCCTTGGGTCAAGAGCTTCAGCCACTCCAAGATATACGGCTTTAGGCTCCACTGAAGTCTGAAGCATGTTTTTCGTAAACAAGGCGAATCAATATTTAACAATTTACAACAAACATACCATTTTGACAATCAGTACAACCGCAGCGAAAATCTAATTTCGGCGGTAACACCACCGTGTATAAATTCGCTTTGTATTGAGGCAATCGAAAAGGGTCTTTTCACGCTGGCTGCGTTGTATATAATGTGCGCCGTTTAAACAGTAGGATAGCGGTGCAGCTTGGTTATCGCCGAAGATCAACCATGTAGGCTATAAATTTGTCTTCAATAGACGAGTGCGATGATATTAAAAATGTTGACCAAAAATGTTAATACAAAATCGGTATAAAAGAAAATTGGCCATGCGTGTCTATTAATTGCTTAATTATGTAACTCTATTAAAAAGTTCTCATTCTCTTATACACATTACTTTCATCACTTTAGAAAGCTAATTACGGTTGCATACACTGTTAAAAAATTATGTAAATTGTCTACTAAACACGCCAATCAGTGAGGTTAGTTTGGGTAATATTTAGGTTACAATGGATGTACCTCGACGGAAAGTGAGCCATAAATAGACAGGTAGGTCCTAAAGTTTTTTAACGAATTTCGTGTCGTGATTTCAGCTCTACTTCTACGATGTCTTTTAACTTTTTGAAATGAGAGGCCCCCAAGCATGATAATGATAGAAGATGCTCTCCCCGCTATCGACAATTCCTGCACCTGTGCACGGTAATGATATCCATGTGCAGCCACCCGGATATGCCACTTAAGCAGTCCGGTAGCAGCACTGCAATCCTGTCTAGGTAGCCTTAATGGCCACACAAAGTATCAGGGAATAGCCTTTGATAGTAACAAGGACAATTTCATCTAAATATGGCCTCCGCAGCCGTAAAGCCATTGACACACTGCACACAAACCCAAGGCTTCGTACCTATTGGGTAATCAAATATCAGTGAGACTACCAAGAGCGCTATCAGTCTGACTACCGAACAGGCAAACTACGTTCTTAGTTCACTCCAACACTTGTACAACAGTACACTCTTCATCTTCAGTAATTTGTTCATCCTCAGTAGCTGCTGTTGTTGTTGTTGTTGTTGTAGCTTGCACTGCTAAATCTCGCGTATGGGGTTGGTGTCATGCGGGCAGTTTCCACGTGTCGGACTCTCATTGGGGATATTGGGGTCGAGTCTTTACAGGTAGCTGGTGTGGCAGTATCCCGACCGTAACTGGGCTAGGGTAACGCGGATCGCTCTTGATAGTAGAAGCTTCATTTCTCACACGGTGGCGATTGGACTCCTATCACAGCATTCCTAGGCCGGGAGTCGGGGTAAGTGGTCACCTACTCACAACGAATTCCGTTCACAATTCGCCACTATTATAACGAGTTGTCCCTTCTTGTTATTTACGTTATTTGGTTTGACTACGTCGGGTTTTCCTACACACTTTCAAGTATTGCGGCGATCGGTCGAGAATGATCTGACGAGCCTTTGATGTAGGGCTGATTGTTTATCAAACCGTTGCTCTGAAATTTTGTCACCAAATATTGGAGAGTCTGCTCGAAAATTGGCATATTCGATACGAACTCTGACTTAAAATTGTTTGTTTTTCGCGAACCACATAGAGCTACTCGAACTTTTTTTTTTAATTTTTTAAAAAGTAATGTAACTTACAAGAGCGTATGTATATTAATTCATCATTTTATTTTCAGTTGCAGCATTTATGTAAATAATTACTCTTACAATCAAAATAAGTATTTCATGAAATATTCTCGAATATTTTTCAATGTGTAAGCGAACCAATTAGCCGCTTATAACAGCAATTATACAACGTGAACGCATTTCCTTAATTCCTTAATATGGGTGCAAGTTCATACATATGAACTATACTAGAGGGTGGTCCAAAAATGCATGTGAAAAAGTAAAGTCGGAATTCGTATGCTCTCACCCTTAGGATTGTTCTATATGGAAAAATTTACCCTTATTTTTTATTTTGAAATAAAATGATATTTACATAGAGGTCGCTCAAAGCGCTCACAGTATTCCATGTACTTTATATGGGAAAAAAACTTTTCATAGAAATTGTATAGAATTCTTGAAAATCAATCATTTTCTCTTCAGGAGATTCGCAATAATAAGCAATACCCAATTTTTTATTGAGCAATTTTTTCACGTAACTATATTTTATAGGCCAGAAAATGCTATGAGGGGACCAATAAAAAAATCTTTAGTATTAAAAAATTGTTAAATAGAACAATTGGGATTTTTTGCTGGAAGTCTCCTGAAGAGAAGCAGAGTTTTCTGGTCGAAAAATTAGATTTTCAAGAATAATAGGTATAGCATTTCTACGAAAAGTGTTTTTCCATACAAAATACATGGAAAACTTGGAGTGCTCTGAGCGACCTCTAAATATTTTTAGATTTCAAAATAAAGATATGAGGGTCTATTTTTTTCGATAGGGGCAGATTAAAATTCCGACTTTATTTTTTTTTCTTGGTCACCCTAATATATATACATAAGTAGGTGCCCACTGACATATAAATACCTGCCAGTTACTCTACTGCGCATTAACAATCATCCGCGATGCCTAACGAACCAATACATTTTGAAAGCTTCAACCATCTAGCCAATATATTCTACAGCAGCATTGGCCTGGATGCCTACGAGAAAATCGGCGAGCAACGAACGGGAAGACTTGCACAACTGCGCCGTCAATTGCAACGCATATTTTTCTTCATTACGATGGCCAATATGAATGTAACTTTGTTGAGCGAGATTATTTTCATATTTTTGGCTTTCGCAAATGGCAATAACTTTGTTGAGGCAACTATGCTATCTTCATTCGTGGGCTTCGTCATAGTTGGCGATATAAAAATTTTCAGCATATGGCGTCAGCATTCACGTATTAGCTCAATGATGCAAGATCTCTACGCGCTCTATCCAATCTCGGTGCGTGAACAGTTGTTCTACGATGTGAAGGGGCAGCTGAAGTGTTACAATCGATTTGCATATGCTTTTGTTTTGTTGCACGAACTATTAGTTTGGAGCTATAATCTCTTTCCGCTATTCAACTATTTAATTTATGAGCTGTGGCTAGAGGTGCGTACCGTAGGCAAAACGATACCCTATAACTGTTGGACGCCATTTAATTGGCACGATAATTGGCTTTACTATCCAATGTATTTGACACAATGTGTGGGTGGGCAAACTTGTCTCTCCGGACAATTGGCCAATGATTTGCTGCTGAGTGCGGTGGCTGTGCAACTCATTATGCACTATCGCCAGTTGGCCAAGCGCATAGAGAGTCATATAGCTGGCAATGGCGACGGTACCGCGACGCGGGAAAGGCAAAGAATAAGCAGTCTGGAGCGCAGTGAGGTGGATTTACGGTTTCTCCGCGGCATTATAGCCTATCACCAGCAGATTTTGAAGTATATATCTGCTCGCATTAGATTCGTACTTATTCTATGCAGAATTTTAAACCCTTATATTTTAGACTCTCCCAGGCAATGAATGATGTTTTCGGTATATCGTTGTTCATCAGTTTCGTCTCCACATCGCTGATTATTTGCTTTGTGCTCTTTCAAATCACCATCGGTGCTGCCGTAGATTCGCTGATTATGTTGGCTTTCTTTCTCTTCTGTTCGTTGGTTCAAATCTTTCTCATCTGCTATTATGCACATGGTCTCCTGGAAGCGGTATAGTTTTAGTTTGACTACATATAAGAATTTTGATCTTCTGTCTCATTTTTTATTATTCTAGAGCGAATATATCGGCAGTGCTGTTTACAATCACAATTGGTATGATGCAGATTTGCGTTATAAAAAAATGTTACTTGTCATAATGCAACGCGCTCAAAAGGCAGCTAAATTACGGGCTACTTCTTTCGTCATAGTATCTATGCCTACAATGACGGATGTGAGTACCAAATAGAGTTTTTGTGTGGCTTAAATGAAAATCAAACCCCTTTTATTTTAGCTTCTTCAAATATCCTATAAAGGCTTTGCCGTCATTCGTACTATGTATGCAAGAGAGCCAAGAAAGGCTGAAAGTTGAATGTTGAAAATTAAATGGAATTCAAAGAGAGTGTAGTCGTAAATCCAACTATTAATTTAAAATATAATAAAACTTGTACAAAGAAAAAAATGTTGTAGTTTAAAAACGTTGTACCGATTTACAAAAGTAGATTTTTCCACTAAACTTCTCTGCAAACCAAAGTTCGCGAAATGTTATCGAAATCTTTAGGAGTATCTCATTTCTGTATCGATTTTTTTACGAATTTTCAAAGAAAATTATATGAAGGGGTTGACACGAACACGTAAAGTAATTTCTATATGAAAAATAAAGAAAATTCTGAAAAAATTCTGCAAGAAATTCTTTACATAGCAGCATTATTTTCATTGCTTCTCCGAAATTCGTAAAAGAATCTAAGTGTGCACAGTTTACTTCATTTTAGGAAAATCGGATGAGATCTTTACGAATTCTTTAAAATTTCTTTCAGAATACTTTGAAAAAATCGTTTGCAGGGTTCCCACGTACTTATTGTACTTATATATATCGAGCCCTAACCGCCAAAATAACGTAAGCGACATTTTTTTCAAAATTTTTCAAGCGACATTTTTTCAAAATTTTCTTTTTGATGCAGAAATGCATCTAGATGCTCTAGGAATATTTCGGCATCAAAAAGAAAATTTTGAAAAAAATGTCGCTTACGTTATTTTGGCGGTTAGGGCTCGATATAGTAAGTAGTTTTAGGCAATATCGATACCAAAAGTACTCAGAACCCGATTCTCAAAAGGATCGACAGAACTCGATTTTTAAAAATATCTTTACTGAGTAAAAATATCTCTACTAAGGAACTCGATCCTCAAAAGTAATCGATCCTTCCCAACACTAATATATACATACATAGCTTCTGTCCCTTCAAATACCCAGGACCAGTCGGTATAATTCCAGCAATGCTTCAGGGAGTGACGGCAGAAATAGTACTATTACTAGAGATTATTTTCAAGGCTACTAGATTTAACTCTTTGTAGCATTCCAAAAAGCCGGAGAACTGTAAAATCCGTGCGATCATGTAAACATATACCAAGTAAATATATTCGCCATTTTTTTTTAATGTAGAGAATAAGCAACACCTTCAACAAAAAAATTTTCAAAAATCAACATTAAGCCCTGGCTACTTCAAACTTGCACTTTTTACTTAAGTTTAATGAACTAACAAAACGCATACTGAAAACTTTTCAAAGAATTCTTATTAAAAAACACGAAATTTTGATGACTCGAAAACTTCTAATTTTCGTAAAATATTTGAAATTGGGACTTGCTTAGTTTTCGATTGATAACGCACTATACTTTCATAAAAAATTATGAACATTAAATTAAAAAAAAAAAAAAACAATATTAGCCAGATTTAGATTTGTGTTACTTAAAATAACTTATTTTGTTATTTTAAGAAATGCACGCTAAAAGGGTGTTTAAAACTAACATTCATTATTTTTCTACTAATTTACCTTAGTGAGGATCCCAAATTTTTTCTCTTACCGACAGTATCGATACCATCGACTGGTGAGGCCCAATACTGTCGAAAATATCGAATGGTCCAACCATCGATAGATTTTTATCTCCACTGAATCCGCTTAACATCAAGTGGGTGTAATAGAAAAATTCTTTCACTTTAAGGAATACTAGCCAGCGGTTGAAATTCAGTCATTTCAATTCATATTAAAAATGGGCTAAATCGGACAATAACCACGCCTACCTCCCATATAACGGAAATTTTCAGAAATACGAAAACTGCGATATTTTAGTAACTGCTGAAGATTATTCACTCAAATTTGATATTTACAATTAATTTTGAACGAAAAATAAGAATATTATAAATTTTTTGAAAATGAAATTTTGAAATTGAAAATTTTTAAAATCGGACAATAACCACGCCCACACCCCATATAACGATAATATAGAGAAATACGAAATCTTCGATAAATTAGTAAATATTGAAGATAATTTATCAAAAATTGATGCCTGCAACAATTCCTTACCAAGAAATACATTTATGATAAAATTTCGGAAAATGGGCGTGGCACCGCCCACTTATGATCACATACATATATGTATCTCGGTAACCGTTCTACCAATTTGTACCAAACTCGGTATGGTTATTGTGCTTGCCATATAAAGGCAAAACTTTGAAAATTATTGAAATCGGACTAAATTTACGGCTTTTCATATAACGGTAAATTTCAGAAATGCTTGAAATTTCAATATTTCGAAATTTAAGGACGCTAATTTACTTAAAATGTATACACCCGGCTTATCATGTAGCGGTAGCTTTCGGAAAGATAAAAAACATATATTTAATATTTGCGCCGGGTATTTAATGTTCGGCTCCGCCCGAACTTAGACTTACTTACTTGTTACCTTTGCCTTTATCATTTTCTTAATCTATGTACGTACGAACCTTTACTTTCGTTGTTGTATTGGTCTTTTTTAAGTGTTACTTTTTAACCTTTTATTAGCAAGTTTTTGATAAATGAATACCACACGCATACACTCAAGAAACATTTTCCGAGTGCAAATTCCGTTGAATTTGCCAATTTACTCCTAACCAACCAACCGCCACTAAAGAAGTTTCACTTCAAAAATTAACAAGCATTATACGTCCCCCCGCCACTCTCCCCTGACTACGCCCTTGCCTACAAATGTATATTGTACATATATACCTTAAATTGATTTATACTTAATTAGTTATAGTCCTTTAAGCAATTCAATTCAATTAGCGTAGTCAGTGCATTCACGCACAGGCAAAGATATATCATTAGACGGCATCCTCAATTTTTTAAACGCCCACTCAATTACTTGCTCACATTGAATAATCTCTTACACATACCAACATATGTATGTATGTACATACCTACTTCAAAATCAATTGCAGTTATTAATTTGTAGCATGTAATCAAGTAATCAAATATTTGACTACAAAAAAAATAATAATAATTACAAAAAATGCTGTAACAATCTAACCTTTTATTACACTAGTCTACAAATGAAATATGTAACCAAGGCGTGTGCCGAAAATGGATGGCGCCTTAATGAGGCGACTGCAACGTACTCGGTTTAAGGCTCCACTGATGGAGGTGCAGCTGCAACCGGGTGTCTGTCTCGGAGCGCTGCTAGTCACGCCATATAAACCTTAAATCAGCTGAAATTGCGCTAGTTTCTGGTTGAGCGCTGGTTTCAGGTAGCGCCGTGTACAGCCAACTTTCCCTGAAAACAAATATAAAACCGGAGAACAATCGTCTCGTCGCAATCAGCATCAACACTGACTTATTTACCATCTTTTCATTTGACCCACGACAGAAGCGAAGAACGACATATTTAAAAATCTCTTACCAAAGTGTTTAGGGCGCTACTACGAGCTTACCCAACATTCGTACATGGCTCCCTCTGGTACGGAAAATCATAAGCCAAGTCGATCAGGTTGTAATAGCCGAAAAGTACGCTTCCAGTATTTTAGACGGACGTACACTTTGTATAATTTTTCTTGAAGTTCTTTTTAGAAAAAAAATAATTTTTATAGCTTCTTAGTTGTTAGTTTTATAATAATTTTCTGCACGTTTTACCTTAAAACTTTTTCTATTACATTCTTTGCTACCCTTTTTCAAAATTTTAAAAGCTCTTTCATTTTAACACCTTACTTTTTTATTTTTTGTTAATTTCAGTTTTAATTTCAGTTTCAGTTTTAAAGTTTTCTTAAAATTTTTCAGTTTAGAAGTTTTCTTAAAACTTCTTTCCACAACTTTCTTTTATAATTACTCTTGTATTTACTTTTTTAAAGTTTTTTCGATTACAGTCTTTATTGCCTTTTTCAAAAATTTTAATAACTTTTTCTTTTAAATAATTTACATTTTTATAAATTCTTCATAACTTTATTTTTTTTTTTAATTTTTTAAGATAATTTTTAACGTTTCTTTTTTTCTTTTTTACAAAGTTCTAAAAATTTTCTTTTTAATAGTTTATTTTCTTTATTTTTTTAAAGTATTTTCTACAATGATTTTTTTTAAGTTTCAAAATTTTGTTCCCTAATTTCCTTTTGGGGTGGCCGCATTGGTGCGGTGGTTAGCAGGGCGCGCTACCATTCCGAAATTAATCAATATTTACTTCATTCGAATGCGCTTACTGAAACATTTTTTTCCTAAGGGTTAAAAATTTCAACTATGTTGCATAGTGTTATAGCCGAAAGAGTTATTTATGCGCCTGTCTACCCTTTCACCTATTTATACTCGATTATTCTGTCGTGGTCACACATTGCTCGGCGAGAATGCCATCGAACATAATCACTTTTAGTGCTTTCATTAGAAAGGCCAATTTCTGGTACAACTCAAATGGAATTGAGCCCTACGATGATGTATATGATGCCGCAGCGGAGAAATCGGCTGTGCAGGAAAGCATTGCTGCTAACTTAACACGCGCATTACGTCATTATCTCAGCCAATTTTTCTCCCTAATCATTCTTATCAACATGAATTTCGTGCTACTGACAGAAGCCGCATTCGTTGTTGTGAACTTTTTGGAGAATGCAGATTTCATGCAGGCAGCCAAAAATTTAACTTTCCTGGGCTTCGTTTTTGTGGCAGTTTTTAAAACCTGGCATGATAAGCGGCAACGTGTGCGCATCACTTGGCTTATGCGACAATTGTACGACATCTATCCGAAGCTAACGGTGGATCAGCCGCAGTACGAGCTACAGCAACATCTCGATCACTACCAACGCATAACTTTCGCCTATGTTCTCACAATTGGCTTCACAGCTTGGTGCTACAATTTCTTGCCTTTGCTAAATTATTTAATTTTCGAGCAATGGCTACAGCGTGGCACCTGGCAACCAACGTTGCCCTATTACGTCTGGGTACCCTTTGAGTGGCGCAACAATTGGCTTTATTATCCGCTTTATGTATCGCAAGCGCTTGCAACTCACAATTGCTTGGCATCTTATGTTGCCACGGATTTGTTGTTGTGTGCTGCAGCAGTTCAATTGATAATGCATTTTCGGCAGTTGTCGCGTAATATCGAGCAATATGAGCCTAGTGTTGAAAGTGAGTGGAGTAGTGTCAGCAAGGATTTGAAATTCTTGTGCGCCATTGTTTCGCAACATTACCATACGCTAGAGTGAGTTAGAGCATGTACATACATATATACTTTCATACTTTTTAATAAAATTTTTTTTTTATATTTTTACTTACCCCAATTGCAGCCTTTGCCAGCTTATAAATGAAATATTTGGTTTACCAATGCTCATCAACTTCATTTCGATTTCTTTTGTCATTTGTTTTCTGGCTTTTCAATTTACTGTCGGCGTGCCCTTGGGTGCAATGATAATGCTGATTAGCTATATAAATTGCTCGTTAATTCAAATTTATATGATTTGTTGGTATGGACAGGAGCTCATAACTACGGTAAGTGATTGTATGTAAGTACGGGTCTTTTAGTCTTAAAATGTTCTGGATAAAAGGCTCGAATAACTATGACTACAAACAGCACAATGACTGCGATTTATGGACTACACCTAAGATGACATAATTCTCTAAATAGGTTAGGTCAGATTGGGAAGGCTGTTTGTACTCGTATATTTATGCAGACTTAGATAAGTAAATTCATTGTTTGTTCTGATACCATTGAAACGAAGTGGGAGTATATAATAAACAACAGGAATGACCGCGATTTATACCTGTCAGTCTACGACTCCAACATTATGCCCAGAAACTCTTTAGGTAGTTTTTGTGCTGTTAAAACAAGAACCACATGCGCGATATTCTCTAACAATTTTGCCTTCACTTCCTTGGTTCCTAATATGTACATACTTTCAACGTCAACGAATATGTGTAGTGGCAGAGATGAGACAAGCAATCTTCTCTATATTCTCCTACTTAAAGACACTGCAGTCATCAGGCAGAAGAAATGTTGAAACGCGTCAGTTAAATTTTCAGCAGTATTACCGGGTAGTTGAACATAGAAATCGTCAAAATGGTTCTCAAAAATCTTCCATTGTCTTAAAAATCGTCACAACACACAAAACACCAAAATAAACCGTGTCCGAAAAAAAATTAGGGAACCGGTTTATAATGGGGAAAAAAATATGTCTAAAAACCTTTTACGAATTACTAAAATTCACATTACTTATAACAAAAATATATTTAAATGCATTTAGATAAATAACATACATATTATTTAATGAACTAAGCTGATAACAAAATTTCGTGCTAAAAATTTTTCTTTGACCCCTGTGTGTTGGAGGTACTTTGGTAAATACGCGATTTTTGTATCGAACTTTTTAAATTAGAAAATTGCCTTAAAACCTAAGCGAACTTTATTAGTGAAATTTTTTAGTCATTGTATATATGTACGTACATATATGGTGAAGAAGCCCTTTCCCAAAAAACCTTAGAATTGAAAATAAAGACCTGAAATTATAATTTTGGTATCTACTTTTAGAAAACATATGCATGTATGTATGTATATAAAAATCTTTTAAAAGCACAATAAATTTCTGGAAAAGTAAAAAATAATCGAAAAATCACCCCTAAAACAACTGGCAATAAAAAACTGCACACAAAGAAAAAATCGTCATTTGCTTGTCGAAATCGTCAAATCGTCAAGACCATTAAAAATCTTCCAAATGACGACCAAATTCAACCTGGCAACACTGATTTGCAGCTATACCAATGTAACTATAACGCACGAGCTTTAGTACAGCGCTTATAGTTGGGTTAGTTTTGGTTATGTTATAGTGGCTGCCTCCATTGAATTCGCATTTGATAGCACAGTTAAGCAAACGTCTGCCCCTTAGCGATACAGTTTAATTGGTTCCATGTAAATGCCGACCATTTAACAATAAATTCAACCAATTATTATTTTTTAACTGAGCTTTGTAGTTCCCTGGCATTCGTTATGTTTACATCCGCTAATAAAAGTTGCAGACAACCGACGCCTTAGTCTGGCCTGTGCTGGGTGAAAGTATTCGATGATCTCGGAGTTAAAATTTTGCTGCTTTGTTTCGTAATGACACACATCATACACAGTTTTTTCTGTTTAAACATTGCATAAGATCGCTGAAATTTGAAGGCAAAAGCATTTTTTGGTAGAAATAGTATAGAATTCTTACAAATCAGTATTTGTTGATCGGAAAACTTTGCTTCTCTTTACGATAATTCTAACAAAAATACCTAATTATTTATTTTATAATACTTTATAATATTTCTAATACTAACGATTGTTTATGCGCCCCACTTTCCAATGGAAAAATATTGATTATAAAGAATTCTTTACCATTTCTACGAATCATTAAATTAATGTAAAACTTTAAGCGTTTTGAGCGACCTCTAAATATTTTTTGTTCTCGAAACAAAAGCAGCGCTAATTTTTTCGATATAGAACAATCCTAGGGGGTGAGAGTAATAAAATTCGGCCTTTACTTTTTTCACTTGCATTTCTGGACCGCCCTAATATACAGTAAATGTTTGAAATTTTTATATTTATGTATATACATATGTATATGAAGTGAATTTTTACATTTTGGTTTACATTCTTCAAAAGAGCGAAAACGTAGGTCACGCGGTTTATAATCATAACTGGCTAGCCGCCAATATTCGCTACAAAAAAATGTTGACCATAATTATACAACGCGCACAAAAGTCAGCTACGCTAAGAGCCACCAGCTTTGTAAATGTCTCCATGGGGACTTTAACTGATGTAAGTATTATAATTTGAATTAATTTTATAAGTGTTTGCGGACATTTTCAAAATATTATTTCTAATATGAAAAAGTTTTCCAAAGTATTCAGATTATTTCGGTAACGTTTTAATAATTTTATTACCAAAATTTTGGTGTTGCAAAAAATTTGAATTTTTTTTTCTCCTTTTCCACTATATTTCAGTTATTGCAGTTATCCTATAAGTTCTTTGCAATTATACGAACAATGTATGCAAGATAAGAAATTTTTGGGAGTAAGAAGCGATGGAAAATTTCGAGTATGCAAATGATACACTACGGTCTACTTAACGCTTTAGTGCATAACTACGGAGAATTTATTTGTCATACGGCCACCATATGTTGTGCTATTTACCAGCTATATGGGGCATAATTATTTAACTATTTACTTGAGCAAATAAAAATAACCAAAAAAGTTTAATAAAAGCTTTTTCCACTTTAAAAATGAATTCAAAAGGTTTTAAGTGTAACTGGTGTGCTTTGGCCTAAGGGAGCCTTGGTGTCTTCATTTTCTTTGGGTCACGTCGAATTATTTTCTATCGGGTTTTGAGGTTATATCTTATATGTAATACGTAAATTATGCTTACAAAAACCATACATTTTCGCTTATTTTTATAATCTTAGATTTATTGTAAAGCTAATAACGAGTATGTACTTCCTTTTTCTAATACTTATTTGTACAGATGTAAGTATATTTTAAGAAAAATTAATTTAAACCAAAAAAAAATCAGTTTTCGTACTTTTTCTGATTTAAGTTTTGAATATAGACAAATGTAAGTTTAGTAGGCCATAATGGATGCTCCAATTTTTAAAATCAGCCCCGAAAACTATAATAAACCGCTGTTATTTTTTCTCTAATCCATTTGGATTCTAATAATCCATTGAACTAATCCAAAGGGAAAAGGAAGTCGTCGAGTAAATAAAGGAAAAACGTAACCATATTTTTAGGATTTCCAAAATTCTTACGAAAACACATAAAAGCTGTAAATACCTTAGACGAGCCTCTGAAAAATTGCTAACAATCAGATTCGGAATCGAATTTGAAAAAAAAAATTTCAAACTTTCATTTTCAGCACTGTTGTACAGTTCAGAATGTTTAATTTTTTTTTTTTTGTACAGTTAATTTAATTTTTCCTTAATGATTAGAGTTAAAGCAAAACTCCAAAAAAAGTTCCACTACATAACAATGCAAAAGTATACTTTTGTACATATGTATGTACATACATACTGCATATGTCTGTAAAATCTATTCTATTATTGAGCACACGTGCGTTCTAAAGCTCTCGCTCTAAAAGTCTGCCAGAGTCATGTGTTACATTGGTACTGTGATTGTAATCGATTTTTTATACCCGAGCGCACTTGTGCACAAGGGTATATTAATTTTGTTCACATAACGGTTGTTTGTAACAGCCAAAACGAATCGAGATAGATATAGACAAATGTATACATAAATGATCAGGATGAAAAAAGAAATCGATTAAGCCATGTCTGTCTGTCCGTCCGTCCGTCCGTCTGTCCGTCTGTCCGTGTACACGATAACTCGAGCAAAAATTGAGATATCTTAACGAAATTTGGTATGTAGGTTTCCCTTAATCCAAGGTAGGTTGGTATTGAAAATGGGCGAAATCGGACTTTAACCACGCCCACTTCCCATATAACGGTAATTTAGAGAAATACAAAATCTTCGATAAATCAGTAAATATTGAAGCTAATTTATTCAAAATTGATACTTGCAACAATTCTTTACCAAGAAATACGTTTATGGTAAAATTTTGGAAAATGGGCATGGCACCGCCCACTTATGATCACATATATGTATATCGGTATCCGTTCTACCAATTTGTACCAAACTCGGTGTGGTTATTGTGCTTGCCACATATAAGCAAAACGTTGAAAATTATTGAAATCGGACTAAAATAACGGCCGCTTCTCATATAACGGTAAATTTCAGAAATGCTTGAAACTTCAATATTTCGAAATTGAAGGACGCTAATTTACTCAAAATTGATACACCCCGGCTTACCATCTAGCGGAAGGTTTCGGAAAGGTGAAAAAACATATTTAATACTTGCGCCGGGTATTTAATGTTCGGCTCCGCCCGAACTTAGACTTTCTTACTTGTTTTCGTCTGCTTTTATTATTAGGCGAGTACATATACATCGATTGTCCTATGCAATAGTGACACAATTTAAAAATTTATTGTTTTGAGTTGTATAGGGGATTAGGTTGATAAATAATCATATTTTTTGTGGTAAATCGACGTATTTATATATAATAAGCAATCATAATGTGAAAGCTTACAAATACCCCCACACAATGACTGCAAATTATCCACAATAATTATGTTCCAAATCATAGTTTTCCTGAATTATGAAAATTAAAAAATATGCTTGAAAAATAATAAATTCTTAGTTGTGTCGTTATTTCAGAGGTGAAGGGTCCTATGTACATACGTACATACGTATAGCAATGTTGTTATTGTTATAACTTTTCAGATTTTCATCCTGTTATCGTTAACGCTTTATTAGTACCAATTTTATACATTTGTATGGGGGGGGCGGGGGCATGTGACTGTAATCACAGCACTCTTATGGCAACCAAATAAAAACAAAAAACAGATCTGCACATTTTTATCGTCGCAACAAAGTGTAAACACTTTGCCTATCTTTATTCGCACGCTTGCTCTCTAATTGGTTGTATTTGTAATTTTTTGATAGAAATTTCAAAATTTTTTCACGACTATTCGTAATAATTAGGGCAACAAAAAGTTTACATATATTTGCAAATGTACAGGCAGTCAATTTCCATCAATCAATATGGTTTTGTAACGGTAAATATCAACTTTAACCAATCTCGCGATATTCTCTGATGATTGTTTTGCCACCTTTCAAATGCGATGTCAGGTTGATACAATCTATACGGATTTTTCTAAAGCCTTTAACAGATTCTCACATAAAATTCGGTGAATTAAACTTTTCAATCTGGGCTTTCACTCTGTTTTTCTACAATGGATTAAATCTTACTTGTGTGGTAGACAAGGTTATGTCGTTCTTGATGATATTTCTTCAAATGCATTTGTGCCAACCTCTAGTATCCCGTAGGGTGGCATACTTGTTCCGTTGTATTTTATTCTATTTATGAATGACATAAGACATATTGTATGCTGATGATTTAAAAATCTACTATGTTATAAGAAACGCAAGAGATTCAAGAATTCTGCAGGTTGAGCTCGATATGTTGTATCTTTGGTGTACATAAAAAAAATCAATTACCTCCTAACATTAAAGGCCGGTCCACATAGAACTTTCGCGATAATCAACCTGATAAAAAGTTTGAGTAAAGAAACAATGAAAAAAGGCGTAACTGTTTGTAAATGACCACCGTAACTTTTATTGTTATTCTCTATTTTCGCCTAAAAAAATTTATCAACATAAGCGTAGCTTTCTCTTATAATACTGTCCCTCCGAAATTTCCTGAATGTCACTTTTTTTTATTTCCTGGTTTATATATATATTTTTTTTTTGTTAAATAAGACTCTTAAGGCGGTGGCCCAATGCAGGCTTGCTTTGCACGCCTTGCTTACTTTAATTTGGTTTGATTTACTTTGAAAACTTTCCTTGACCAAATGGCGGCTGGGTATGCTGTCAAAGTAACCAGCTGTGTGGTTGAAAAGTCAAGGCCTGCTCCCTTAAGATTAAGAATTATTTTCCTAGAAAACTCAAGAATATTAATAAAAAAATTTAAATAATACAACTCAATCTTTTTAGATTTATCTTTACATGAATGCGAACTGATGTTTGCATTTCAATGAAATGGTAATCATGATACCATAGATAGATATGAATACCGTTACTTTAATTCGTAGAGACACTAACGAACACTTTTTTCGAAACTGCGTTTTTCTCATATGTATTTTGGAAGGATGTCTTAAAATACACCCTCAATTAAAATTTTAAATTATTTTTTTTTTTTTGACACTCCTTTTATAATGTTTTTCGCTTCTCCTGTAAAATAAAAATATGTAAATATGTACATTTACTTAAAAATAATATAACACAAATAAAAACGATTTAATTGAAGAAAAGGGATATAAGGAGTTTTTTTTTAACTCGTGTAAAGTTTGTAAAAGTGAACTTTGAATCTTTTTAATCTACATAAGCTAGCGATATGTTAAATATACATACATACATAAATATGGAAACAACGTACCATGATTATTTCATTTCGAATTGCTTGTATTTTCAACAAATTTATTTAAATTAAATAAGCAAATTTTTGTTTGAACAGTTTGCAGCAGTTTGTTTAGATTCATTTAGAATGGGAGCATAACGCTTTGTCAAAAGCCTACAAAACGGTTTCAAACAAACAAGCAAAGCTGCCATTTGGCCAGCCTTCATCTTAATACATATATAAAAATCCCGTGTCACTGTGTTCGTTTGCGTTAATCTCCGAAACCGCTTAACCGATTTCAATGATGAAATTTTGTGGGTGTGTATTGTTGGTTCCAACTTAAAAGATAAGAGAGTTTTGAACCCGAGAAAAAATATATATTTTTTTCATCGAAATTTTGTTTCTATGCTTCTTGCAACGTTCTTAGAAATCCCGTGTCGCTATGTTCGTTTACGCTAATAACAATATTTTGTGAATTTCGATATCAAATGAAATGTAAGAAACAATATGGTTCTTCACACCGAGCTCGGTATTCGATAACTCGGTGTCCGGTAATTATTTCTAATTTGTTTTGTTTGTGTAAAATAGTGTTACACAAACAAATAAATATATTAAATATATTACCTCATTTGAAAAAAAAAAATTAAGTTTTTTTTTATTTTAATCTTCAATCGTAACCAGTTTTTAAGCTTGCACAAGATTATTTATAGAATAAGAAATCGTGTAAAACTCTTCGGCAACGTGAAAAATTAAAACAATGTGTATGTATGCATATCAAATCGAGCTTTCTGATACTACTTTTTGTCTATTTCCGCGGTGCACGTATCTAGGAAATTTCACTTTCAACTGTGAAGATTATTATCGAAAAGCAATATTTATACCGCTATAGGATAATATTTTCCTCGATCTCCGTGAAAGATTGGCGAAAGAGATATTAAACATTTTTGATTTGAACTTATTACTTCCATCTAAAATTGGGGAATATAATACGCCTGACGAAAAAAATAATGCTATCGAACGCGTAAAATAGCTTGGAAAACGATACGAACTTTTCTTAGAAAAAGACGGTATCAATTTGGAATGAGACTATAAAGCGAAAAGCCATTCCCAAAATCAGCAGCAGAAGTTCTTGGTAAATGCGACAAATATGCTTTTCCAATTATTAACACACTTCTCCGCATTCTCGTCACACTTCCAGCTAGTAACGCTACTTCCGAAGGAAGTTTTTCAACCCTTCGCCGGTTAAAAACATGGTTTCCTTCATGAATGAAGAAAGACTGATAGCACAAGACTAGCACTTTTACACGTACACTTATATATTGAAATTGACACTGAAAGGATAATAGAAAGATTCGCAAAAGGAAAGCGCAAAATTTAATTTGCAATTTAAATTATTACAATCGAAATTCTGAATAAGTTGTTAAGTTACCTAATTACACCCTTCATTTTACCAACATTGTAAGCAAGAAATAAGTATTTATATGTATATATTACATTAAGAAATCCAAGGTATAACTTTACATCTTGTGTTTTTTTTTACAACGCTTTTATCAACTTGCAATGTTGTGCGTCCAGAAACTTTCAATGTTGTGGATCCAGAAACTTTCAATGTTGTGTGTCCGACACCAAAGCAAAGCTTTGAAAAGTTCCTATAAAAAAGCATAGTGCATAGGGCGACAGCTGTAGTGNGTACGAGCACATGTATGTATTCAAGAATGACATGATTTAATAATACAAGGTTCGATAAACTGACAGTCTCCCTCGCACCGCACCCTTAGCAGTGGCTCCGTTTTGCTTCTTTGCAATTTTACATGGAAACAGTGTAGCTTTGGTGTGAAATAAAAGTATAAGCTTTTGTGCAATGTCTTTATTNTCCTTCATGAATGAAGAAAGACTGATAGCACAAGACTAGCACTTTTACACGTACACTTATATATTGAAATTGACACTGAAAGGATAATAGAAAGATTCGCAAAAGGAAAGCGCAAAATTTAATTTGCAATTTAAATTATTACAATCGAAATTCTGAATAAGTTGTTAAGTTACCTAATTACACCCTTCATTTTACCAACATTGTAAGCAAGAAATAAGTATTTATATGTATATATTACATTAAGAAATCCAAGGTATAACTTTACATCTTGTGTTTTTTTTTACAACGCTTTTATNCAAGAATGATAGAATGATAGAAACGTAAACAAGTTGCACAAGTGTAACGTCATGCGTCATGTTATGTGTGTTAGGAGCTCGTGTTTGATCGGCACTGACGTACAGAATTTTCGCGTAGCTATGCGCTGTATTTGGCGACCGAATAGGCATATGCTTTTACGTATTTGTATTTTTTGGTAAGTTTACACCCAAAAAAATTGTGTTTATCTTCGAAGAAGAAAATATAAGTATGCCACTCTGTTTCTTTTTACAAATGCTTTGTTTAAAAAAAAAAANCGAAATTCTGAATAAGTTGTTAAGTTACCTAATTACACCCTTCATTTTACCAACATTGTAAGCAAGAAATAAGTATTTATATGTATATATTACATTAAGAAATCCAAGGTATAACTTTACATCTTGTGTTTTTTTTTACAACGCTTTTATCAACTTGCAATGTTGTGCGTCCAGAAACNCTAATTTTTAAAGCCGTTTTGACAATTTTCTACTTTTACTATTCCAATGTTTTTGAGCATTTATTTTTTTATTCAAATACTTAAATCTAAAGTATATTAGACATTAATAAAAGTTTGATTCTTCTAAATTTTAATCAGAACTTAACTTCAATAATTTAGCTATTAAATTTTTGCTATTCGAAATTTCCTTTCCTTTAAATTTATTAAAAATTACTTTCAGTTTCTTTAAATCAACAAACTAGTATTAGGTTTTATCAGACCACTATTTGAAATTTGGCCTATCCATGTATGTATATGAAAGGGAGATTTTCTTTTCATATTCGCTATGATAAATCCTGCACCTGGGACCAAACGCGTCCACTTAGAAATACAAATATGTTAGAAATGTAGCAGCAGGGAGTCCCCCGAAACCAGAAAAATTCTGAAAAGGGTCTACGAGAAAAAAAGTTCGGGAACCGCTGCTTTAAATCAATATTTTTCGTGATTATTGTTTTCTCAGGTGTTTCATAATTCACCCCGTGTTTGCTAAGTAAACATATACATACATATGTAGCTGTAATCTAAGTATAGGGGTCGGTAACGGTATATAAGCAGCCGAAACTCTACTTAGTTTAAGTTTTCGCATTAAGCACTTCCCATACAACAATCAGTCAAAATGGCCAACCAGTTCGTTTGCTGTCTATTGCTGTTGATCGCAGCCACAAGTACCAATGCTCAATTTATCACTCACTCCGGAATCCAAGGTGGTGTAGCAGCACCCAGTGGCGCCCGGTCATACGTCGTATCGGTGAAGGGCTCAGGTGAATCCATCATCTGTGGTGGTGCTTTATACAATGATGTTACCGTTATTACCGTTGCCTCGTGTTTGGTTTTCCTCAATCCTGAAAAATTGCTTGTAGGTGTAAACAATGGCACTAAGACCGTAAAAGTTGTGGCACATCTTTCCCATCCTGACTATGGCTTCTACACAACCGAACATGATGTGGCCCTCTTGAAGTTAGCAGAATCCGTAAGTGCTGAGTACGTTAAATTGCCCAGCAAGACACCGGTTACCGGTTCCGCCGGCATTGTCACTGGCTGGGATGACAGTAATACTTTGGTAGATGTACCTGAAACCATCATATCCCGTGCCGATTGCGCTTCTGACAAATATGACTACGACGTTTTTGCCTCAAATGTATGTGGTCTTGCTGATAACCAAGCTTGCAACGCTATTGCAGGAGTGCCATTGGTTTCAAATCAAAATCAGTTGGTTGGTTTGCTTTCCTGGGGTGATGCATGTGCCAACAAAGCCTATCCAACGGTATACACAGACGCTTTCGCTGAGAAATCATGGATTGAACGCAATGTAAACAGATTGTAAAATTTCAATAAAGAGCAATAAATAATGCAGCAAATACTTATATAAATATTCATAAGGGTTGGCCAACATGTAGCCTTAGATTCGTAGATTTTCATGGTTGGATTGCCGATAAAGGCTTCTTAACCTTAGAACCGTGACATAGCTATACAACTTAATCTCGTGACTTGGGTACTCAGTGCCCAGTAATGCATTTCGTATGGAAATTTAAGCTTTCTAAGAAGTTTTTTTTTCTAAAAAATCCAATATTTCGCTTACTAATGCACATAGTTTAATGAAAATTTTTTTTATTGTTAGAAACAATGGCTTTTTTTTATAGAAAAAACATAAAAATCATATAAAGTTTTAGTTTTAAACCGCTCAGATGGGTGAAATTCTCCGATGTCTTTTTGATGCATTTTGGTTTGGTGTCGACGTTATTGGAGTACATTGTCCGCATCATCATGAATATCTGAGTCCGTATCAGCATCGGCATTATATTTTTCGAAATAGCACTTATTACATGCTCTTATATAGTGTTTGGTGCATGTCGTAGTAAGGCACTGGTCACAAACCGCTGTAGTTTTGTTGTCGGTTTTAGAAGCTTTGCATGTTTCACACCGCCGTTTCAAAGTGCTGATCTGCCGAAGGAGAAGAACGTTTTAAAATATATTTGAAACTTATACGCTAACTTATAAAATTAATTTTGAAAGCCTACCTGTATTGCTGGACGCGATTTCGGTACTTCGGGAGCCTGTTGGAAATCTATCAAGTCCATAGCAGTTTTTGTTCCAGAATTAATTTTTGTTTTACAACGGTTGTGGAATTGTTTTTGTGTTAGTTCCATAAAGAGCTCGTTCAAAAATATTTTTCGCTTTTCGGACTTATTGGTATTCCACATAGGGTGACTATGCTCAAGAAGCCTGAAAATAAATAAAAAATCAAAAATAAATAAAATAATGCCATGGGCCAGCGGTTTGTTTTTATTTTACCAGTGAATCTACGCAGCATTTGGTCAAATGTATCAACACCACCTTTATGCTTATTATAGTCATGTATGACTTGTGGTTTTTTTGTTACAGGATTCACACCTTCGCTGAAATGGGCAGTTGATGCAGTTGTAAAGCTTACTAATTGCATAGATTTTGAAAATCAAGACACTGATTCAAACACACCCCTTTTCTTTGCTTCTTCCAAATATGTAAAAAGTTTTGGCAATTGCGGCTTAAATATTGCCTCTTATTGTGCCCACAATGGTAGTATTTCGTACAAGCAATTCCTCCGCCAAGTCATAGCTTGTGAAAAAGTTGTCCATCGTGATATTCACCCCACCCTCATCCAAGTATCGATCGCTGAGTCGCATTACGAGATTGCGCGCAATTCCAGTTGACCTTTGTACATTAGGCTGTGAACCCAAATATACTTCGCCTGCAAGTGGATAATTGGAAGTTGCGCCAACAAGCCAAAATATTTGTATGCCATATTTTTCAGGCTTGGAGGGAATGTATTGGCGGAAACTGCATCGGTGTCTTGCCAATATCTTAATTTGTTCGATACTGTTTGACGCATATTTGCGTGAATTACCTTTTTAGCTTTCCAATTTGCCTCAAGTGCAATACATTCAACAAGTGACACTGGGAAAACGCGTATGAAGGCATCTCTTTTTGAAGCTCGGAACACTTTGACGACTGCAACTTCACGACGTAACGACAGCGAGATCATTTTGTCGACAAATGTCGCCTTGAAGCCAGCTTCTTAAACATTTTGAAGACCTCAGCGACATAGCAAACAGCTGATTTTAAAGTTTGACATTTTGGTATATTTATTTCACAAATTGTGTATTTTTATTTAAGTAAATAAGAAAAACATGAACAATCAAGAATATGTGATTAATTTTGCGACAATTTAATTTTGCAGCACTACATCTACTCATTGTCGCCGGCAAAATTAGAAATAGATTTAATTTGGCGACGTCGACAATTGCAGTCCTGCAGCCAAGATGTCGTGCTGTCGTCAAAATAATTGTGTCCGTAAGAACGTGTATATTTAAAATTTGACAGATGCTGCTTGTCGCTTGCTGTCGTCAAAGTGTTCCGAGCTTGACTCAAAACTTTCCGTGCAGGTTGAAGTCGATTGTCTGCGCATTTCCAACGCCAGTTCTGTTCGCCGTTTTTCAGTTTGGCTTGGCATTGACCACCATATGGTTTTGTCGTTCCTTCCTTGACCACAATATTTTTCGCCACGATTGGCCTCAGTAAGCGAAGTTGACAAATCAAGTATGTTTTCATCAGGATCTATATCTACTGCAGCTACCTCGTGAGCATATTCTTCGAAACGTGGATTATGTGCCACGACGTGTTTCACTGCTTCGATTCATTTTTATTTCTTTTCATACCGCAGAAATTTGTGTTACTTTTTATATCAGCCCAGGTCCACGTATTAGTATTCTTCTTCGTTTTCTGCTCGTCTTCGCATTATCTTCGGATTTGTGCATAAGTTAGTTAAGAATTCTGAAACAGCTAGCAACTCTCCTAAATATAGTTAAGAAATAAACAAATCTCTAGCGTCTGATATTGTGACACCTAAATAAATATTTCATGCGCCTGATGAATTAAGTTAAATTAGATTTTTTAAATACGTGACCGCGCTCCTAAATATCGTTCAGAAATAAAGCCTTTTTAAACCCATTTCATTTGATACCAATATTTTTAATAATCGCTTTAACTTATTAAATAATTTGAGTTTTCCTTTTTAAACTGGTGGCAAGCCTCTTTAATGTTCTAAATATTAAAACTAAGGATATCTTACCAGCTTCGTTTCACGTCATATTTTAATATTTCATTTAACTTATGCTAATTCTAATTTTTAAACAGGTGGCAACCCTATTCAAAATATTTTAAAAACAAAACCTTGTTAAATCTCTTTCGACTGACACACATATCAAGACACATATTTAAATTGTGTAACTAATTCCCTAAAGTCAAGTGAATTTAATTACTAAAACATATGGCAACCCTGTTAAATAAAGTTCCAAAAAAAACGTGTTTAACCCATGTCAATTTATACTTATTCATTTAACTTATTAAATAATTTGAGTTTAAATTTTTACACAGGTGGAAACTCTGTTTAATGTTATAAATGCTCAAACTATGGATGAAACGATACGAGTAAATACAAGTACATATTTACTCCCTACTTTTCGTTCGATACCATCGATACTTTTGAACCAAATACTGAGTAGGTATCGAAAAAAAAGTACTCGTATAGAAACCCGAATTCAAGTTAAACTTTCCTCTGAAATTTTTTCCTCTACGCTTATGCCTAATATGAATCGCCCTGTGCTTTTTGGCAACTTAATTGCCAGCGAAAACCGCGAGAAGGCGCCAAAGTCGACATAATGCAAAGTATACACGATCCAATTGCATCACCAAAGTCGATCGTTTGCAACGTTTACACGGCCAATTGTTCGAGTGGAAGTGTGAAGTGGATGAATGTTCAGTACAGACATTTGAACGCGATGTAAAAGTCACTGAGTAACTGTATTATTCTTCACGCTGTAAACATTAGCGGGCAATACTAAAGGTCGGGGCAAATAGCTATGTTATTGGAGAAAAGAAATAAAGAAAAAGGTTGACTCAAAATGCAAAAAAAAATTCTTAGAAAACACTAAAATATTAAATGTATCCCAAGCCCAGAAAACTTAAACGCTACCTTCGAGAATCTATATCTGTAGAAAATGTATATATATATATATATATGTGGTTAAAAAAAACTCATTTTGGAAACTCATAAACGCTACATCAAAATATTGTTGTTTGTGAGACAACATAGACGCGTATTTTTTTTATTTTGAAAAAAAGTTGGAGGTCGCGCTAGTCGGTTTTTTATAAAAACACTGATGTTTTAAATTTCGGAAAATTCGGAAAATAAATAAAACTAAAACATCAGCATTTTTATTTGCAACAGTTTTTTTAACCGACTTCCAAAAAGGAGGAGGTTATCAGTTCGTCGGAATATCTTCTATTTTTTTTTTTGTATGTATGTTACCCCATAACTTTGGACCACGTCAACCAATTTCGATAATTCTTTTGCATAGGAAAGGTAGTGTCTCAGAGGTGGTCCCATACTAATCTGGTTTAGATCCGATTATTATATCATGATATATATATATATTTTTTTTTTTAAGTCGGTCTTTTTTTGCTAAAAATTACATGTTGAATAAAAAAATACGTTTTTATCCAAAGCAAGAAATATGTTTGTGATAAAATTTTGGAAAATGGGCGGGGCACCGCCCACTTATGATCACATATATGTATCTCGATAACCGTTCGACCAATTTATACCAAACTCGTTAGGGTTATTGTGCTTGCCACATAAAAGCAAAACTTTGAAAATTATTGAAATCGGACTAAAATTGAGGCCGCTTTTCATATAACGGTAAATTTCAGAAATGCTTGAAACTGCAATATTTCGAAATTTAAGGACGCTAATTTACTCAAAACTGATACACCCCCGGCTTACCATGTAGCGGTAGCTTTCGGAAAGGTGAATTTCATATATTAAATACTTGCGCCGGGTATTTAATGTTCGGCTCCGCCCGAACTTAGACTTTCTTACTTCTTTGATTAAGAAAAGTTCAGAACTTGAGTCTCTCAGTTTTCGAGATATCCGAATGAAATTTTGTAAATGGGTGTATTTTTATATTGTATTAATCATTTGTCGGAAGCGAAAGAAATGGGACCACTATAACATATAGCCCCCATACAAGTCATTGTTCAGATATGAGATTTTTCGTTATAACTTCTCCATTTATGCAACTAGGAACATGAAATTTGGCAATACTTGCACGCATTTTCAACAGAAAACTTAGAGTGAAAATTACAAAGATCGGGTCACTATAACCTAAAGCCTCCATATAACTGATTGTTCAGATATGGGATTTTACTGTAAAACTCCTTTATTTGAACAGCTAAAACCGATAAATTTCGTAAACTATTTTATAAATAATAATACAAAGTCTACTGAGAAAATCATTAAAATCTATGCTGTATAAGCTTTATCTCCTATAGCACTGATTGTTCAGATACCAGTTTTTGCGATATAACTCCTTTATGTAGGAAGCTAAACCCATTAAATTGTGTTACCGGTTTACATACCGATCACATAGCAGTGAAAATCACTTAGATTGGTGCTATATAAAGTATATCTTCTATACCTCTGATGCTTTAGATACGAATGCATGAAAGGTATGAAGCCTTCGGCATAGGCGAAGACAGCGCTGCTCTTATTCTTATTAGTTCATTTAAAGAAAAAAAAATTATGCGTGTTACCATTGCAGTCATTTCAAAATTGGTCTAAATTTGACCCTATTTTTTACATGGAAGGAGAAAAGGCTAATTGGTAGTAGTTAAAAACTTTTTCTTTTACCACATTAGTAAAATGTAATGGCCAAAAATGTTTAGTTAGTAACAGTGGTAAGAAATGGGTTAAAATCTTTTGTGGCTTTCCTTAAGGAATAATCAATCAAATAAAAAACGGCAGTGACTTATTGGTTGGCACAGCTTTTTTTATTTATGGGGGTTCACACTTGTATGGTGTTTACATTCGAGATTCGGCGGTAATGTATCTTTTAACTTACATACACTTAATTTCGGTTTTCTAATAAGCAAAATAAGCAAAATAGATATCATAATGCGTCAGCACCGCCGTAGTCCTTCAAGAAACATATAGACGTACACCTGTACATACATATTTACTGAGCATGTGTATGTATGTATACTATATATGCACATTAGCCTGTATCAAATAAAATGGTTTTTTTCTTTCAGCACTACATATCTATGTATATGCAACTTTCGTTGTTGGTCACAAAAAATATTTGTAGCAAAATTTTAGTCCTATATCTTCGTTTTTAAGTTAGCACTCGTAATAATTAAATTGTTAGGAGTAAAATTAGAGTTAAATCGTTAAATAATTAACCCAACAATTTTCGAGGGTTACCAATGAATAAAAAAATGTCAAAAATGTTTAATTTAAAAATAATTTTTGAATATGTATGCAAGTATGTAAATATGTAAATATATACATAAGTATGTTCATAGAGAGAGTGGTGCCTTCTTAGTTTCCAATGGTGCAAGCAAAATGTATTTAACAAAGTGTGATTGAATTTGACATTGCTTTCAGAAGAACCATCCTATAATGTCAAATTAAAAAAAAAAAATTGTATGAATTTTGAATTGTTTGTTTATAATTTTTGACATAGTATTTAATACCTTAAAAGACCTTGGGTGCAAGACATTGTCTGGTTTAGGAATATAAAAATTTAACTCTGAGCTACTTAACTCTCTATTTATATATTTAAATCTGGATGTTCTGCAAGTGGGCCTAAGTGAAAGTTTTTTGTTGAAGTTTTTGCTAATTTTTTCCATATAAACCAGTCGTTGAACACACTTTGGACGGAAGAAACTGACTGCCACCGATAACAAAAAAATGCACAAAAATCAACGGTAAGTCCTACCTACTTCAAACTTGCATCAGTTATACTAAAATTTAATAGGCTAGAAGATTCTGAATTGAAGGTGGTGTAGCAGCAGCCAGTGGCACCCGGTCATACGTCGTATCGGTGAAGGACTCAGGTGGATCCATCATCTGTGGTGGTGCTTTATACAATGATGTTACCGTTATTACCGTTGCCTCGTGTCCTCAATCCTGAAAAATTGCTTGTAGGTGTAAACAATGGCACTAAGAGCGTAAAAATTGTGGCATCTGCTCCAATCCTGACTTTGACTCCGACACAAGTGAACATGATGTGGCCCTCTTGAAGTTAGCAGAATCTGTAAGTGCTGAGTACATTGAATTGGGATGCCAATAATTCTTTGGTAGATGTATCTGAAACCATCATAGCCCGTGCCGATTGCGTTTCTGGCAAATATGACTACGACGATGATGACGTTTTGGCCTCAAATGTATGTGGCCTTGCTGATAACAAAGCTTGCAACGCTGTTGCAGGAGTGCCATTGGTTTCAGACAATCAGTTGGTGGGTTTGCTTTCCTGGGGTGCTGCTTGTGCCAACGACAAAAATCCAGCTGTCTTCACAGACGCTTTCGCTGAGAAATCATGGATTGAAAGCAATGTAAACAGTTTGTAAAATTTCAATAAAGAACAATAAATATTGCAGCAAATATATAAAAATTGATAGTTGGCAAATTTGTAGCCTTGGTTTCATAGATTTACATGGTTAGAGTGCCATTAAAGGCTTATTAAGCGTTTTAGCGGCCTTCACATAGAAGTATCTAAGAAACTTCAAACGATTGGTCTAAAAGACGCAGCAGGTGCATTGAAGGAAATCATAAAATCAGAGTGTTGCCCATAACAATAACTATTTTGAATTAAAATATTTTTTAAGTGTAAACATCTTAGCTCCCGATATGGGTAAAATTTGTGAAAATCCAGCAGAAAATGTGTAACTGTTTCTTGCATAGCCCAGAAAAAAATTTGTGATTGCTTCTTGTGTGTGCAAATGAACATTTCTGGTGTAGTTCAAGGCTAGTTTAGGCCCATTTTGGAACTAATTCACGATTAGTTAGGTCCATTTTGAGCGCAGCTCGGAGTCGTTTCTGGACTCTTTTGAGATCTGTTCAGGACAATTTCGGAACTGTTTCGGCATCATTTTCGGCTGAGTTCAGAGCCATTTCTTCTTAAGAGTTGGCTCAATAGATCTCGCTAGGTCGCACCGATAGTATGCCCTAAAAATCATAATCCAGAGGTACCACACTTCCGTTTTTAAATAATTGTATTTTTAACGCGCTTTCGTTAAAAAATGAGAACTGAGAATCCTACTATTTAAAGTGAGTATTATATGTGAATATGAAAGTGTGTTAGTCAGTGCGTCTGCGAGTATGTTTGTATGTAGCTCTTCATCGCTGAGAGAGATGGTCGTAAGTACATATGTATGTCTTCTTCTTATTTGGCGCTGTAACCACGTAAGCGATTTTGGCCGAGTTCAAAGCACGCCATGTCGTTTTTAAGCTCATCCTTCCATCGTCTGCGGTGAGCGCCGTCGGCAAGGCATAAGGCCCGAATAACTTCCGCAAAATCCTCATCTCGCATACTCCAAGAGTCGGCTTATCGGATGTTGTCATTTTCCATGCTTCTTCACTATATACTAGCTTGGGCATGTTGAGTAACTTATAGTAACTTTTGTACGTCGAGAGTTGACTTTAACTTGCTCAGTCCAAAGTAGGATTTGTTATCAAGAGTTGTTCTGCATATGTATGTATGTCAATGAAATTCGGCACAAAGATAATTTATAGCTTTGATTGCTATTTACATAGGTAATTTATTACAGAGTTGGCATTCCTTTAAAAAGTTAAAATCAATCAAAAAATAAGTTAAATAAAATATCGCAACACTCTGCGTTAAGGAGGGTTGCTACCTGCTCAAAAGTGTAAATCCAGCACGATCTTTTGGGACCATTTTCTGCAAAAGTATATGTTATGATGCAGAGCATCAAGTATCATTCGTAGTAAACAAATAAAAATATAAAACAGTAAGAAAGATTTTCAGTACCATAAATCATAGGAGACATAAACAATTTTTCTTATTTAATTTAAGAACTCCTTATGAACACTACTTTTAATTTTTTGTTGCGGTGTAGAAGCATAAATACTATTCGAACATCCCACTCGTGAGCATCCGACATATAATCACGTGTCAAAGTACAGCCTCAGAGAATACTGAAGACTTTTACGTAAATTAAAATGCAAGGTATGTGGGAGTAAATGGGACTCCTAAGAGAAACACATTTTTTGCCGCATCCAGTAATAGCTGCAATTACTATATTGGTCACCATTTTCTTCGCTGCCAATCATGTTTCATTATTAAGGTTAGGTGGCCCAAGTTACCGAAAGAAGAATGAAATGCGCTTTAATTTTAATTTGTTTTCCATTAAGCTGTATATTCTTAATGGGTCCCCAAGGTTATGGTTTTCTGAATGTACTACATCTATAGGAAGTACCGTGCCGCTGGTAAACACTCACTCTCTTTCAGTTTACTATAAACGCCACGCCCTCTTGTGTAAACTCATTTGTATACCATAGATACCATAGATCTTCTCACGAAATTTCAAAGTCATGTGAGTTAGGGATCCGAAGATATAGCTAATGTAAAATTTCACGTCTATGGGATGTGATACGCCCCTTGTAAAAACTCATTTATATTAATCCCACTAGAAGCGCCTACCCTGGATATATCTTCATACCAAATTTCATATTCATATGACGTATGATTCCGAAGTTATGGCTGATTAAAAATTTAAATACCTATAGAATGTGCCACACCCCTTTTATAAAAGTATATCTCCTTTACCATAAGCATCTACCATAGATATATATGCCAACACACCAAATTTCAAAGTCATGTGACTTACGGTTTCGAAGTTATTGCTGATTAAAAATGTCATGCCTATGGGAGGTGCCAGGCCCCCTTACCAGATCCTATCTTTTTATACTCTATGTTATGTCCGAGGTTACTGTATAGATACCAGTTAAAGCCCCATGAAAATCCATTCTGTTGTTCCGGAGTTTAGTGAGTTCAAACAGACAAACAAACAAACAGACAGACAAAAATTCTAAACATGGGTCCTTATGTATTCTATTATATTCCCTGCATCACCTTCGATCATTCTTTTAAAGAAATTTTCAATGTACAGACACGACTTTTCTACACTTTTATTATTGTATAGATGTATCCGAACTGAAACAATTTTTTTTTTCTGAAATATTTTATGAAATGAAATGATCAAGTGAATAATTATTTATGGACTTTGTCTAATTTTTCAGAAATCTTTCCGAAGACACTTATAAAATCAATTTGTGTATTAAAATCCAAAATAAGCTTCGTGAAGAGCCTTGCATAGAGTATCCCTCCTTGAACAAATAAAATTCATAAAAAAGCACTCAAATTCTAAGTGTTCAAGTCCCAAAATGTCTACGTGAAGGGCAATGAAATGAATAGAGTATATTCTCTTTCATTCTCTATTCAAGTCTGAAATGGTATGGTAAAGAGTGTATTCACGATCAGTTTGAAGAGGAATCCAACTTCGATAAGCGGAAGAACAATTAATCTACACAGAAAATTCATAGAGATATAAAAGTTCAAAAACAAATATTTTTTTCTTATTCAGCGAAATACGAAATGGTATAACTGAAGAGCATTCATGATCTTTCAAAAGTGGTAATTTTCTAGTTTGAAAATATAATCTTCAAGAAAATCATTTTTTTTTCATTATTTGCAAATAAAAATTATGAATTTATTTATGTAAAAAACCTAATTTTATTTTGAGTTGTGCCTCTTTTGAAGAGAGTATGCGGTACATATGTATTCAGTAGATTTCTAAATACTAAAGAATTCAGAAAAAGAAGGAATAACGGATAATTTTTTTTATATTCTAGGGATTGAAAATATATTGAAATTCTTTATGGTTTTTTCTTGGGAATTTTTTGCGCAGCTTTTTCGTATCTTTACAGAATTTTCGGAATATTCTTCGCTTTAAGTTTTTCAGAACCTTAAGATATTTTTCGGAACTTTCCAAAAGTTGTTTGGGATTTTTCAAGTATTTCTTAGGAAATTTTCAAGATGCACGTGTTTTAATTTTGGGCCTTTTTTAAGAACTTTGGGGATGTTTTCGAAAATTCCTCTTACTTTTACAGGATTTTTAAGGATACTTTCTGTTATATTCCTCTGGATTTTGGCCAAATTTTCCGAGTATTCCTTAAGATTATTTCGGGTGTTTTCTTAATCATTCGTGCTTTATTTTGGGGATTTTTTAGGAAGTTTGGATATTTTTCGAGACTGTTTCTTTCTTTGGGACTTTTTGGGGTTTTCCTGTTATGTTTTGAATTTTTTCGAATTCTTTTAAGATAATTCGTATTTTACTTTTAGTTGTTTTTTAAAAAGAGTTCTCTTAGAAAATTTTCGCGGTTTTTCGAAATTTTTCCAGATTTTCTTATGATTATTTCACTTAGGTCCGCTTGTCAAATAAGGTTAAATAGTCTACACAAAGAAAAAAGAAACACGATTTTTTCAAACAGCGTAATTTTCGGGGTTTTTATTTTGGCGATTTGAATATTTTGAGCAGAACACATTTTTTATAAATAATTTTCACATTATCATAGTTTACTGCTCATTCGTAGTTCATTAACAAATCAAATAATTTTGCCGCGTAAAATTTGTCAATAAATGTGAAATTTGCGAAAATTGAACTAGTTTCAAAAATTTGCTATCATAATTTTAAATTTTTTAATCAGATTTTTTAGAAAAGTGTTAAGCATGCATTTTCATAGCAAATTAAATTTCAGTATAATAAGGTGCATTTTCTTCGATATAAAAATATGAGTACTTTAGAATATATGTATCTATTTTGTCTGGATGAAAACGGTAAACGTCTCCAGCCAAACAAATTCCAAAAAATCAACGTGATTTTTTGTACTGAAATTGGATGAGCTCAAGGCGAATTTATATAAGGTGGTGTTACTAGCTCAGCTGATTTTGTGTATGTGTTTCGCCGCACGGCTTCCGATATCAAATTGAAAAATTTTGTTTGAATTTCTACACATACTCTTACAGATTTTGACAGTTTATGCCGCCAAAGCAAAAACAAAATACGTGTAAATTTTTGTTATTGTACTCCTGCTATCACCTCATATTAATTCGCCTTGGATGAGCTAAAAAACTTCATACCCAAAAACTTCTGTCAGCCTGGTACTACGCAGCCATGTTTTTAAAACCGGCGAAGGGTTGAAAAACTTATTTCTGAAGTAGCGTTAGTAGCTTGAAGTGTTATCCTGTCGGAACTCAGAGCTTTTGGCTCATTGCGACCGTGCTTTTATATGGTATTTCAGCTTAAAAGTTGTACTTTTTTTCTTTGATAGGGGTATCCTCGAGCATGGGTTCGCTATCGTGTATAGCTGTTTTATGGCACGCACATTTTTCCATTATTAAAATGCAGTCCAAAGGAATCAAAGTAAATTAGACAAAATTGTGTGGTGAAAAAAATTGGCAGATTAATTGAGGTGAAAAAAGTGCATAAAATACATCGCTAAGGGAGCAGGGGCTCTTAGTAAAAGTCCTGTTAAACTCAAGGCCTGAAAAATCATCAAACAGCTAGGGCATGTAAGGAGGGAATGTACTCATACTGTGGAGACATAAGTCCTTGGTTTCTCTTGAATTTACTACAAATGGAATCGCAATCGACTAGGAGGTGTCCCTGGCTGAGTGGTAGAAGCAATGTTTTGACCAGATACTTAGTCTGTGCAACTTACCCTTCGCCGTACAGTGATAAAGGCTCCTCAGATCTGGTAACAGAAATAACGCGATTTATACATTTTGATATTTACAGTGGTGTGGTTTGGCTCTTTTTTGTATTGAGCTGAGCTCATTCTCGATAAAAATTTCGAGGCAACATGTGGATGAGTTTGATCTCGAAGCAACAATTTTGATGCTGGTCAATTTACGAAACTTCGTTTAGTTTTTGAGTAAAATGCCAAAAATGAAAAATTGTACAGATTAGAAAAAAAAATTATTTTTTACGAAGCTTTTCCGACGAAAAATCGCATATTAATGAAGATCTAATTCATCTGACGGCAATTGAAATTTTCACTAAACTTGCTTGCTTAATCTCAGAATGAATAAGAATGAAATTACATATTAAATTAGGACACATATTTTTCACATTGAAAATATATATCTGCTTGTATAAAACTTTATGCTTATTTGTATAGATAATCTATTACTTTTTGTGCTCTATTGAAATTTTAAAATTCGTTTACACTACTTTCAATCCCTGATTTCTCAGCGAAAGTGTCCACGAAAACGGCAGGCTTGTCGTTGTAGGTACAATCGTTACCCCAGAAAAGAAAACCAAACCAACTGATTGTAAGAAACCAATTGGACTCCTTCAATAGAATTGAAAACTTGGTTCTTAGCAAGCCCACACAACATTGAGTCAAAACGGCCTGCATTTTCATAGTCATTTGCCAACGCAATCGTCAGCGGTCTACCAAAAATTTCTTGGCATCCCAACCAGTGACTACACTGGTGGAACTGGTAACCGGTTGCTTGCTGGGCACTAACGGGTTCTACTAACTTCAACAGGGTCACATCATATACAGTTGTGTAGAAGTCGTAGTCATCATTGGAATCATATTCCACAATGTTTATCCACTTAACGCCATTGTTTACACCTACAAGAAAATCTTCAGGATCGAGGAGAATCAAACACGACGAGGCTATGGTTGTTTATGGGCGCTACTGGTTGTGGTTACACCGCCTACAATTCGAGCGTGATGGCTAAACTGAGCATAGGTACATTTGGCTGCGATCAACAGCAATAGACCGTATACAAACTGGTTGGTCATTTTGAGATAAAAATCACAATGATTGATGGATGGATGGTTGTATTACAAGTGCTTAATGCGAGTGCTTAAACTAAGTATGGTATGGTTCGCCATCTTTAGATTAGAGTTAGCGACATAGCTAACACCGAGCGAGTATTTATCTGTTTCCGAAGTTTCTTGACGTAAGGGGCGGTGCTTTCACCGTCAAATTGTGAAACCCCATGAATAAAAAAAGCTATACCAACAAAGAATTCATTTTGATTTTGACGTAGAGTATGTTGGTGTTGTTGCTGTACCGGCACTACTATGCCCCGCCTAGTACGGTTTGTCTATCAATCGTTGTTGTCAAGCTCAAATTACGGTAGGCTCAAGATACGGACTGTTTCGACGGGGAGAGGGGTGTTAGTTGAGTGGGAGTGAGCTGGCATGTGGAGAGGTGATTGGTCGCCTTGCTTAAATTTTGCGATTTTTAGAGCTTCACAAAAACGCTTATTGTGTGAGAAGTAATGACGCGATTTTGAAGCAAGACGCATCGCTTCAAAGAACAAATCCCAAATTTTAGACAGGTTCATTTTTGTGAGTTATCTGTTCGTTTGCTGTCATGGAAATAACGGTAAATATTGGCTTATTTTGGGGTAAATTTTTGAACATATAAAATTCATTTCCGGAATATAAGTTCTTAAGAGAAATAAAAATTTTATTATGTACAAATCTTCCTATACTTACATATGTGTGTATGTATGTAAAGTAAGGCAATATTTTAGTATATACAATAATTTGAGTTAGAAATTTTTTTGAGTATGCAGTTTTGTAGCACTTTCAATTTTAGTATAATAACTAATATAAATAATTCTAAAAAAAAAAA
>NW_016158425.1:0-2809 GCF_001687245.7 Rhagoletis zephyria
AAATGTATGTACAAAACACATTCACACAAGCACAAGCACAATAAACACTTGCTATATCAATTATTTTTTGCCTTCTTCCAATTTCAATTCATTTCTTTTACTTTTTAGATTATTCTCACTTTTAGCGTATTCTTTAATTTCCGTTAATTTAAAACAGTTGAGTTTGACACTTTTCAGGATTTTGCCAGAAAAAATTCTTCTGACTAAATCTGACTACTTCGGACTGATGAGAGTCACTCTCACTGACTGTTGCTCTCTCATTTTTGCTGTCATTTCCGAGTTAAGGAACGCTTTTTGGACTAAATCTGACTACTTCGGACTTTTTCTGACTATTTCTGGGAGATAAGGAACGCTCCTAATAACTCAAACATGTCGATTGGACGTCTGGATAAAAACTTCCAAATCTTGGGTATAAATGTACATACATGTAGTTCATATTTGTATGTATAAGCTAGGCAACTTTCAGCACACTAAGGTCAGTTTTCACGGCGAGGAGTTAACTCACATTCCGCAGTTAACTATAATTTTGTGTACTAAGAGTATAGTTAATTGCCGGTTGTGAGTTGACTCGTCACTATAAAAGGGGGACTAAGGCTGCTTTCATCACTCTATTGCACTGCAGTGTGTTGTGATATATGTAATTAATTAATTGTTTGTTTTATTCGATCTTCCTTGCAAAAACCTAAAATTTGTTTTATATAATTTATAGGTGCGCGAGAAAATAATTTTGAATGCAAATAAGAATAAGTTGTGGGAAAGAAATATAAATTCCTCATAAACTTGACCAATCCACCGAATTTTGCTAAAAGTAAGGCTCAGCATAGAATACGCAAAAATTTGCAAAAATGACGACCATCTCCACAATTCTCCAGCAACAACAACAGCAGCAGCAACATCATCAGCAGTCATCGCACTACCGGTCGCATTTGCACAATGGCGGTGTCCACAGTAGTCGCAGTAGCAGTGAAGTTAGTAGTGGTGGTGAGTCGCCACCGCAATTAACTGGANTCGCACTACCGGTCGCATTTGCACAATGGCGGTGTCCACAGTAGTCGCAGTAGCAGTGAAGTTAGTAGTGGTGGTGAGTCGCCACCGCAATTAACTGGATCGGACGCGCTCAACATGACGATGGCGGCAACAACCGCGGCAGTAACATTGCCACTCAAGCATCATCATCTCCAGCACCAACAACAATCAAGTATACCAGTCAACTCCACATTATCATCTGCNATTAACTGGATCGGACGCGCTCAACATGACGATGGCGGCAACAACCGCGGCAGTAACATCGCCACTCAAGCATCATCATCTCCAGCACCAACAACAATCAAGTATACCAGTCAACTCCACATTATCATCTGTCAACACAATAGCTTATAACACGCAGCAACAACACTCCACTATACAACATCATCATCAACAACATCACAATCACCACCAGCAACAGAACGACCACATTAAGCGGCCAATGAACGCATTCATGGTTTGGTCACGCGGACAGCGACGCAAAATGGCACAGGATAATCCAAAAATGCACAATTCAGAAATTTCGAAACGTTTGGGCGCCGAATGGAAATTACTCACCGAGGGGCAAAAGCGACCATTCATCGACGAAGCGAAACGTTTGCGGTGAGTGTCTAGTGATGTTTGCATATATATGTACATATGTACATACACACGTATTTAGTTATGTATATGTCGTATATGAATATCTACACAAGGCCCAAATATGTACATTCGTACAATACTTAGGTGGGGGAATCAGCGCTGATGGTGTTGATGAAGCGCTGATACTAATTTCGGGTTTAAAAGGTGGTGGTATGTACGTAGTAACTATTGTTCCTGGCCCCCCACGGAATCCCAACTACTCGCATTACTCACAACATACGTTAACACCCATTACAGTTAGATATAAAAACGCATAGGCAATTGTGTTAAATGTCCACACTCACACTTGCCTTGTGCATACATCAGTTGTATGCTTGCTATTTGGGTGCGTGCATAAGTATAAATACCTGATAGGTAAATATATGTACATTCCCTCTCAAGAACTTTTGGCACAATTTGCTGTGAAATTTTTCTAGGTTATCACTTGAAGTTATCCCTACCTATTCGTAATTAAATTAACGTTTGACCTTTGACATTAATAATTAAAATAAAAATAAAAGCTCTTAACGTTTTATACACCAGTTAACCCTCAAAACACCTTTTTCCATACGTTTGCTTATATTGTTTGCAATACTATTACCATGTTTATATGATGCTTCAATTCGTTCCAAGTCAAACCATGTTATTTGGACACACACATGTAAACGCATTTTTAAATCGAATTGAAACTTTTAACCGTGCCACCATTAGGGTTCGTACGATACTATCGATATTGAGTAGGTATCGATACTGAGGGTATAAAAATGAGTACTTTAATACTCGATACCTTATTTGGCGATTTTACTCGATACTTTCCAAAGTACTCGTAGTATCGAATACTTTTTAAAAAACACACTTTTTAAATTTTGTCTTCCATTGGCAACCCAATTTTCTTTGCTTATATGGATTACTATCATTCAATTTTGTCCATCACTTAAAATAAACTGAAATCTCGTGTAGTCTGTTACATAACATAAACCAAATAAGTTAAAGTTTAATGGCCTTATTCATAAAAAATAAAGTAGGCTTCAAGAGCTTAAATAAAATGACACTTTCATACATTCTTCAGTTTATAAACCTTTTTTATTTTTTATGAATAAGGCCATAAAACTTTACTTTAAACTATACTTTAAAGTTCACGAAAATACAGAATTTTTAGAAA
>NW_016158425.1:6392-9043 GCF_001687245.7 Rhagoletis zephyria
TCGTGTAGTCTGTTACATAACATAAACCAAATAAGTTAAAGTTTAATGGCCTTATTCATAAAAAATAAAGTAGGCTTCAAGAGCTTAAATAAAATGACACTTTCATACATTCTTCAGTTTATAAACCTTTTTTATTTTTTATGAATAAGGCCATAAAACTTTACTTTAAACTATACTTTAAAGTTCACGAAAATACAGAATTTTTAGAAACTTTTAGGGTATGCAGTTTTGTAACCTATTCAACTTTCCGTGTAGCCTACTACCGTTGACTTTTAATTAAAATTTGCACAATATTAAACAAAATTAAATAGGCTACAAAAATGATACCCACAAAGTTTCCAAAAATTCTTAATCAAATTTAAAATTCGTGAAAGTAAATATGTGTGTATGTATGTATGTATGTACATTTAACGTTTAAATTACTTCTAACGTGGAAGTAAGTTCTGCAATGAAATAAAAATCAAATATTTTAAATGTCTATTGTTTTAATTTCAGGAAATAACTAGATATACGATTGAAGAACAAAATAATTTTAGTATCCCAAGAAACGTATTTTAATGAGTCCGATACTGAGTAGTATCGATACTTTTTCCCTGATACTTTTAGAGTATCGATACCATGAGCTCGATGCCAGAATGAGTACTCAGTATCGATACCAAAGTCTAAAATTTCGAACCCTAGCCACCATAAATCACATTTTGAATGCGAGTTAAGAGTTGTTGAATCGTGTTAAGAGTGCATATAAACACGGGATTTGACCCCACGGTTGTTTCATGCAACTCTGTATGAAGTAAAACATTTAAATAGTTCTTGAAATTACATTTAGACTAAGCTTTCATATAAAATTAATAGCTAATATCCTCATGGCTGTTTGGGTCTCCAATTATTATTTTTCCATATTTATTATTTTCAAGAAATGACACATGTATTAACAAAGTTGCATCGGGATGAACTCTGTTTGAAAGCGTGTTCGATCGACTCATTTCTTTTGTTGCATATAAACACTTGCATTTCAAGCGAGCTACACTGATACGAGTTAATTCGATATCGAGTTTGATGCCATATAAACAAGGTATATGTGTTCAATAAATTACGAATTATGGAAAAATAACAGGAACCGAAAATAAGAGTTTAGTTTTAACTTTAGGAATGCAACATTTTTATATCTACGTAAACAAGCAAATCTCACGAGTTGTTTTTTTTTATAGTGCTAGTCCTTTCTCTCGGCAGAAAAAAACTCTAAAGCATTCTTCTTGCATTTATTTCAATAAAAGCAGTTATAGAAACAAATACAATGAAAAATAAATCAAGTATTTGAAAATTTTAATCTTTAAACATTTATTTAGTCGTAAAAGTACCGAAATTACTAATTTTTTCATTGTCATTCGAAAAAATTATAACTGTTTTTTGTTTGTTTTAATAAATTTGGGAGGTCTTCAAATAGTACNCAAGCAAATCTCACGAGTTGTTTTTTTTATAGTGCTAGTCCTTTCTCTCGGCAGAAAAAAACTCTAAAGCATTCTTCTTGCATTTATTTCAATAAAAGCAGTTATAGAAACAAATACAATGAAAAATAAATTAAGTATTTGAAAATTTTAACCTTTAAACATTTATTTAGTCGTAAAAGTACCGAAATTACTAATTTTTTATTGTCATTCGAAAAAATTATAACTGTTTTTTGTTTGTTTTAATAAATTTGGGAGGTCTTCAAATAGTACAATGTTCATATTAGAGGTAATGGACTTCGGCATCAAGTACAACACATATGCAAAGTTTCAAGAGTTTACCGCGAAAACAAATGGCTGCAAGCAGAATATCTGTCGCAGCTATTTTGTAATTTTTGAAATTTTACGATTTTTTTAATTATAATAATTTTAGATACTTCGAAATGTTAAAATTGAACGGTGGAAATGTTCCTCTTGCTTGCTTGTTCTAGTGCAGAGGTTCCCAAACTTATTTTTCTCGTAGACCCCTTTCAAAACTTCAATTGTTTCGGTGGAACCCCTGATGCTCATTTCTTAGGGATGCAAAAAAACATCGATGCATCGGAAACATCGATGTTTGCTAATCGATATATCGAATAAAAGCGATGTTTTGGACCTTCCGATATACATCGATATATCGATGTATTTTTTTTTTCGATGCATCGACATTTTTGTGCAATGCACACTTTACCAAGGCGAATTTATACAAGGTGGTGCNCTTTTAGAGGAATTGGAAAATTTGGGCTTTCGGGTAATCGCCCATGTAGATGATGTGGAATAGGGATGCAAAAAAAACATCGATACATCGGAAACATCGATGTTTGCTATTCGATGTATCGAATAAAAACGATGTTTTGGACCTTCCGATATACATCGATATATCGATGTATTTTTTTTTCGATGCATCGACATTTGTGTGCAGTACAAAACAAAATTGAAGCAAACACATCATTTAAACAAAAGGTACAAAGTCGTCGTGAAATCATCGGATCCCATAAACCACCTTGTATAGACTCGCCTTGCACTGTACATACTGGAATTATTTTGTATGCTTTCAAACTCTTCGCTCCAGTAACTATTCTAAATGTGGATTTTTCACTATTTATGCACTATTAGAATATAGATTATATTAATATTATCCAAAATGTTATTGCATTAATAAATTGC
>NW_016158425.1:9068-17050 GCF_001687245.7 Rhagoletis zephyria
TAACACAGCTTCAACATCTACCGTTGCAGGACGTCCTGTTTCGCCGCCACGCCTTCCAGGTATGCGACCTTAAAAAAGTGAAAAATTATAGTTAACAAGCAAGCAAACAAGAAAGGTGTAAAAATCACTTACCTTCATGTATTTCTCTATGGGTCCGGGCGAATACTTCACGACCCGGATGTCGACGATTGGGGTATCGCTTTGCATAGAGTCTTTGAGCAGCTCTGGCATTACAGCAAGCTTCCGCATATTCATGCGACGTATACTGCGTGTTCTCTGTCATAGTATTAATAACACAATGTTCGAAGGGTCCAATTTCACAAAATCTGCTTTCACTAATTCCGGTAAGTAACACAAAATAATGTCAGGAGCAGGTAATAATGTACCTTTGTACTATTTAGCATGTCATTTGACGGTAACAAGAGCAAATTCAATTTAAATCTATTAAATACATTCTAGCGTGTCTCGGTCCTTTACCCACAAAAGCGGCTATAACTTTTTTTTTCTATTCGAAACAGTAAGTGTGGCACCTTTCTGAAATCTTTATGAAATGAGCAATTTTTTGTATGTAATGTAAAGTTATAGCTCAGTACATTTTTTTTCACCCGAGATAGTCAAATTTGGGGAACAAAATATCAAAAAGTTAAAAATCCAGAAATAGTCCTAATTTTATGATGGTTCCTTAATATATTTTAACTACATTGTATTTAAGTATGGAGAGGCAACTATCTGAAAGTATTTTACATAAAAAATTTACTAAGTATTGCCCGGTTTGTAGTTGCAGTTAAAGAAAACACATGAAAAGGCACGATTTTTTTTAAATTCGAAAAAATGTAAATATTTCAAAAACGGTGACACTTTTACCTGAAAATTTTTTGTTTATCAGGGACCTCACCCCCCCACCTACCTTCCCCTAAAGTTTGGCACGTTACTTCTGGGACACCCTGTATACACGAGATTTGGAAGTTTTTATCCAGACGTCCAATCGACATGTTTGATATATCATTGGAGAGCTTGCAGAGTGTGTCCAGAAAATATGTTCACGCTTCGTAAACGATTAACCGGATTCTTAAAAATTAGGCTAAAGTGTTGCGAAACAAAAAACGTTTTTTTGCTTTTGCCGGTTTAAGGGGGCATGTGGGCACACCCAACATATTTAGTGTTATTCAATAGGCCAATACCTTTCAAATGATACCTTATATATTAAGTGCCGGCCACTAGTTGGAAAGATATAGAGGTAAATGTGTTTTGGTTCGTGTCTCCACTACGACATGCTTTGGTATGTATTACCTTGTTTATACCTACCCAAGAACCGCATTAACAAAAAGCTGATTTGCCTCAACACATATTTCTTTCAAGCATTTATACCTTTGTCGTTATGGCGCACTCGCTGAAACCGTATTCAAAAGTAAACAAAATTTATTATTTTTATTCGATATTTCTTAAATTATTTATTTGCGCGTTGTAGCGAAATGGAAGCGAACAAGAATTCAAATTTGTTATAATAATAATTCAAATTTAAAACGGGCTGTATAAAGAAAACCAGCCTTTTTTTCACTTCGCGTCAAATGTGTGATGTGTTAATACCAGTTTTCTAACCGATGTGAGAAATAAAAAAGCGATTTGAAAACAAATTCGAGTCAATAGACTTTCGAGTTTCTGAGCGTATTGAAAGTTGGTTTATGCTTCCGTTTTGAATCACAACGAACTGGGTCAAAGCGCTTTATGTGTTGGTATAAACAAGGTGTATGTGGCGTCTGTACGTACCATCATTAATTTTTTTTTAAACTTTCAGGAATCAAAGTACACAAAAAACTACGAAGGTTTTGTTCCAGGATGTTTTGATTCGTATGCCTGTGTGGGCGTGGCTGCTGCCTGAAATTCGAAAAAAGGCAATTTTTTAAACTACCACTGAGGCCGCACTACTCAGTCCATGTCATTGATGTGGATATCAGTAGAAGGGTCTTCAAACAAGCTATCTAACGCTATCTTTTGTGTTTATAAAATATAAATACGCCATAACGTTATCGCCTGAAAACTAAAAATCGGCCTGCTGAAAATAGAGATTTCGTGCATTTTCTCAAAAACTTGGCAGTCGATTTTATTCTAAGTTTCCACGAGTCTAGCCCAAAACCTTAGCTTTCATCTGGTATACAGCTTATATCTGGGAAAAGTCTTGTTGTGGAGATATTGCTATTCAAATTGAAAAAATGTCGTTAAAAATTAACTGGTTACTTTAAGATATACAAACAACATACCCAGTTCCCCGAAAAAAAATCGCCCATTCCCCGATTGCCACTTAAACCGAAATTCCCTGCAAATCGGGGAATTTCCCGCGAGTTGACCTGGTATTTACCTATAGTTGTACATAAATAGTTATGTATGAATGCATTTAGTTCACCTAATGTGCCGCTACTACTTACATACATATGTATAAATTGCCACTGAGCAAATCTACTTCAGAAAAAATCATTAGTTTGATAGCACGAGTGCAACACCGCACACGTGATAAAAGTAAAACTTCTTAAAAAAAGCATATGTGTGTAAGAACAATTAAACTACGAAGCAATCAAACGAATACAGTTATTTATTGTATCCAAAGTTGGTACCAAGTTGATAAGTTTTTATCATTTCTCATATTTTATTTTTTATTTTTAATTTCTTCGAATACATATCATCCTTGATATCATCATATCCTTGATCATCCTTTTTCGCTTTATTCCATATTCGAAAAACTATGTGTTTCAATGGACACATCGATTTGAATACATAATTTAGATTTAGAGAATATTTTTAGCAATTTATTTGAGAAAAATAAAACATTTAGTTTATTGTTTGTATTTTCGTCGATTTTAAATTTGCTACCCCAAAATAATTGATATCAAATAAAACACCTCTTTGAGGTAAAATTTAGTGACGAAAGCTGAGCTAGAAACACAAAATTTATGATATCAATTTCGTGACGAAAATTATACGTATCTTTTAACTGCCTTTCAAACGTAGGGAAAATCGTTGCAAAAGTTTTTTTTTTTAAATTGGGCACGTTCAGAAGGCGCAACAGCTCAGTAACTGTTGCGATTTTACCTTCTGAACGCGTTGTTGTGTACTTCTGGTCTGAGCAGTTGCGTGTTAGATGCTCGTAATATTTTTCTGATCATTTGAGACAACATGTTGCTGTGTACCAAGGTACATTGAACAGGTAGTATCAGTAGAGCAGCTGATTTGATTTATTTTCAAATTATTTGGTCCCGAAAATGTCAAATATTTTTAATTTTTTCTCACAAAAATTCTGAATTGTTAAAATCCATTTGCATGTGAAACCTTTTTCCATACAAAACCAGCGATTGAATAGCAGCTTTTGGAACGTTCGCCCAACTCAGCAGCAAAACCGTTGATTACTGGCCCTTGTAAAGGATGGGCCAATGCTTCGAGAAGCAAACAAATTTACTAGGAAAGAAAGTTGCAACAATTTTTATTTTTTCCAATTTCAATTTTTTATTTTTTATAATTTTTTGTATTTCACATGGCACGCTTTGATTTAGAAGAAAAAATTCAGAACAGTTTTTGACACTTTCTATACCAGAAGCAACAACAAAATACACGCAAATGTTGTTTTTGCTCTACTGATACTACCTGTTTAATGTGCCTTGCTGTGTACCTTTGAGAGTTGAATTTGACAGTTAATGCATCAAGCCGTTCAGAAGACGCATAACGATCACTGATTTTTTTAGAAACGGTTGCGCTCAACTGCTGCGTCTTCTGAACCTACCCATTGTGTTTCTAGCAGTAAACGGAAATTCGCAACGTTCCGAATAAATAAAAAAGGATTTTCCGTACGTTTGAAAGGCAGTTAAAAAATGCGTATAATTTTCGTAACGAAATTGATATCATAAATTTTGTGTTTCTAGTTCAGCTTTCGTCACTCGAAAATTTTACCTCATAGAGGTGTTTTATTTGATGATATTGACTCTCTAAAACCATTTGGAAATTTGGACAGATTTTAAACAGCATATTCCAAAATTTTTTCACATAGCTTATCAACATAGAGAAATAATATAAAGTGTGCAAGCAAGTTTGATGTAATCTTATTTCAAAGCAAAATTTGAGTTTCTGGCATTAATCCTTGGTTTCGTTGCATACCTCTGCCTGATTTCGGCTTATGTTCTCATCCTTACGGACTGAAAACATCAGTAATGCAACGTCGTGTGTACTTTTGCAAAGCGACAAGAATTTAATGACGTGTTTATTTTTTTTTATACTCAAATCAAAAAACTTCATAATTTCTCTCTCAAAAGGGTTAACATGAAAGTCAAATGAAGGAAAAAATTATGATGATAAATTGCCAAATAAGTGACCGAAATATAATGTCATTGCTAGCTGGCACACTTTATATTATTTTATTATGCTTATAAATATTTAATAATTGTCGCCACTTTCACACCTTCCGAAAATTTCGAAGCCTTCTCAAAAGAACAGAAAAAACTGGGATTTGTAACTGTTTAAATCAATTAATACATTTCTCTGCGAGTTATTACTTAAACACTAATCGAAGTTACGATTGTTTTTTTTTCTTGTTGTATATTTTTAATTGAAAGAAAATGCTGATATTTTCATTCGATGCATCGAAAATATCGATGTTTTTATACGATACATCGATATGTATTGATGCTATATTTCGATGCATCAAATCGAAGAAAACATCGATGTATTTTTTGACTTGCATCCCTATAATTTCTAACATATTCCCAAAGCTCATCAAAAAATGTGAAGATTAAATCTAACGATGTAATTTGGCATCGCGGCTGAGTTCCAACACTAAATTCGGAGTGGTAAAATTAAAAATAAAATATTTTCTTGCGTTCTATTTGTTAAAATAATGTGATTACCAGGGAACGGATTTTCAGGACCTAAAAACCTATAAATAAGGCAAAATAAAATAATGAAATAGGCTGGAAAAGGCAAAATAAAATAGCGAAAAAGGCAGGAAAAGGCACTAGGTATTGCAAAAAAGGCAAAAAAAGGCAAAACAAAATAGCGAAAAAGGCAGGAAAAGGCACTAGGTATTGCAAGCAAAAAGCAAAATAAGGCACTAAAAAAAGACAGAAAATACGAAGAACAATCAAAAAATACATTTATTTTAGAAATGTTTATATTACAAGTAAAAAGAGAAAAACTATGAACTAGTTTCATTATATGAAAAATTTGTACTTTGAATCTCTGACTATTTTATCCTTTCGAGTTTCTAACTCATAAAACTTTAATCTATATAGTTGTAGTAACATTGAACCACAAGATGCATTTTGAAGTTTTCTGGCAGCATTTTCATTCGATTTTCGCGAAGAGAAGCCTTGAATGTACTAAATGTGTGCTCGACGTAAGTTGATACAAGTGGAGGCCAATTTATATATAGACCGTTTGAAACGTTCATATTATCAAGAAAAAGGGCGTTTTCCTCGCCCTTTACAATTTTATCCACACCCCTTATTGTCTCCAAGCCTACGTTAGCTGAGAAAACGGCTTTGAATTTTTAACCGACTTCCAAAAAAGGAGGAGGTTATCATTTCGTCGGAATATTTTTTTTTTCTTTTTTTTTGTTTTTTTTTATGTATGTTACCGCATAACTTTGGACCACGTCAACCGATTTCGATAATTCTTTTTGCATCGGAAAGGTAGTGTCTCTAATCTGGTTGAGATCCGATCAGTGGATCATGAGAATATATATATATATATTTTTTTTTTTTATGGGAGTTGAAGTCGGTTTTTTTTTGCTAAAAATTACTTGTTCCAACACCAATTTGGCAAGAGGTCCCTGCGCTTTCTATAAGCCGCATGGGCATGTGTATATTTTTTAACCTTAAAAAAAATTGTAAATGCTATAATCACTTTTTTAAAGGTAGAAAAGGCAAAAAAAGGCAAATATCTTAAAAAAGGCACATATCTTAAAAAAGGCAACATGAAATGTGTATATATGAGATCAGGGAAAGCTAAATCGTGGACATTCTTAATCGAATATACTCTATCTCTTTAGCAGAAAAAAGGCAATTTCCATAAAATCCGTTCCCTGGTGATTACACACTTGCGAGCTTAAAAAAACAGAGCTCGTAATGCCATGAAAGAACTATCTCGCTCTGAGGAGCTATATTTTTTAAACAAACTCCTCACATGTTCAGCTCACTCATGAATTTTGCATGTGATGTATTTGTTAAATAGTTTATTTCTGTTGATGGCATCATTTTTTTCGTCAATCGCATTTTTAAAACACAGAACTTGAAATAACAAAAATGCCAAGCCTTTTACGCCAAACTTTAAATTCAGAAACTGACAAAAAAGAAAAGACTGAATCAAGATAAATCGATGATAAATGAACAAGCAAGCAAGAAGCATAAGAAGTTTTCCACCGTCTCATCTTATTCAAAGCAGGATGGGCAAATGTAGTTGACATTTACGCCTATCACAATCAGGTGTTTATGCCACGTGAAGTGACCAATCAGTAGGGATGCAAACGATGCATCGATGTTTTTGAAACATCGATAATATCGGTTCAAAATTCGATGTTTGCCATCGATATTTACAATTTTCTAAAATCGCTAAATTTACGATACATCGATGTCAGTTTCAACGATTTTTGAAAATCGAATTCAGTGTGACTCACACTTCCTTACCCATTATTTTTCTAAAAAATTGTATTAATCATTATTTAGTGTGCAGTTTATAGAATGCCCAACACTTAAAACGGACCGACCACCCGTCTGTGAAAAATTGATTGCTCTGCTAGAGAAAATACTAATCATGCGGGCTCATAAAATTCCAAAGAACTCAGTCCTTGTAAATTTGGAACCCAGCGACCTCACCATTGTATGAATTTTCATTAAACATATCTACATATGTATGTTTTAGTAGAAGGTTAATTAAATACAGGGAAATTGATCCATATGTATGCATTTCCCTCACTGCATAACATAAACCTAGGGCTGTTCAGGTTGTTGTGGAAATGGTCTGGGATTTGCAGTTGGAATTGCATTTTCAAAGTTTATGCTGGCTGCCATGGCAACCGTGTGCATTTTATTGTTGTGAATTTACAAATGCAACGAATAGGCAAATGCAAGAGCAANTCTGGGATTTGCAGTTGGAATTGCATTTTCAAAGTTTATGCTGGCTGCCAACGCAACCGTGTGCATTTTATTGTTGTGAATTTACAAATGCAACGAATAGGCAAATGCAAGAGCATAAACTCATGATGCTGAACAGCCCTACTGTATTGTTTGGGATTGAAACATATTAAATGTATCTTAATCCCACTAGGGCCTAACAAATTGTCAAACATCGGAAATCATCGACACATCGATTTTCTGGCGATGTATTTGGCATCGATGTTGATTTGTCCGATGTATCGAGACATCGATGTATCGACGTTACTCCTCAAAATTTGCAACCCCTACCAGTCAGCTGTCTCATCTTCTTAGTGAGTGGAAAAAACTAGATAGAACTTCTGAGCAGGGCTGCCAACTTGGCTCAAACCGTGCTATTTTTGGCCCTATTTTACTTCAAATGGCACTTAATTTTTCAGTTTGGCACAACGCACAGTGGCCAATTTTTGGAAAACCCTGGCCAAAAGTCAAAAAAAAATTGGTGCATTCGTATGCATAACCATCTTATATTGTTAGGAGGGCTCTACTGCGTATCGTTATGAGACAACAAGTCGATTCTCTTAAGGCATTTAGTGTTACAGGAGATCGAAGTGACTGTTGCTAGCAATTCGCTCTAAACTTTTCGTAAATTAGAGTTCGTAACTATTTTCCTAATCCATCATAATGAGTAAACAAAAAAAATCAATCCGTGAATATCTATGTCTTGCGTCAGTTTTTAGATGGCGTGTCAATGAAAAAACATGTTTTACATACTCTAGATTACAATGTCCATGAGCGGATGCTTGAAAACTGTTATTTTTTTTAAAGATATACCACGATTTTAACAACGACGAA
>NW_016158425.1:17510-26661 GCF_001687245.7 Rhagoletis zephyria
GTTGGTCTTATTGCTCAACGAGAAATGAAATAAAGCAAATTTGTGTTATTTCACATTCAAATGGGAAATAACACAAATTTGCGTTATTGCCGTTTTTGTTATTTCACCCCCCCTAATCTAGAGTATGTAAAACATGTTTTTTCATTGACACGCCATCTAAAAACTGACGCAAGACATAGATATTCACGGATTGATTTTTTGTGTTTACTCATTATGATGGATTAGGAAAATAGTTACGAGAGTGGTCGAGATGGGCGGTCTAATTTTCTTTTTCATATATACTGAAATTTTTCCCATCCACCTTGGTTAAAACCACCTGCCACAAGCCGCCACTGTAGTTTCGACATCAGTTTTTATACGCGATTCTTAATTTTTTTATGTTTAAAGGATTTAAATTACTTATGTAAAAAAATATTTCTGTCAAGATTTTGATGTTTTAAAGATTGGACGTTTTTAGAATTTAAATGATGTCAGAAAGTACTACTATATTAGAGTGCTCATCCATGGGCCTCTCATTATTGAATATTGCCAATTGGATAACTTTCCGAAGAAACCCAAGAGTCAAGGAATAAGGATATTAAAAAATATCGGCTGCTTGTATCCTCGGCCCCTGTCATTTCAAGTTTACGTTTAAACCCACCAACACAAAATCGTAAACTGTCGTCAGATGCCATTAAATTATTATCAACTGTTGTAAATGCGGATGCGGAATTGCCATCAGTAAATATAGATACGAGCTTGGATACTTCAGATGACTGCGAGTCTGACGTTGTATAAAATNGAGCTTGGATACTTCAGATGACTGCGAGTCTGGCGGTGTATAAAATTGTTATCTTAAAAATATATTCCTGTACCAACAAATATGTATGTCTTGTTTATTGATTCATTCAAAATCCCGCAGTTCCCGTGTAAATTTGAACATCAAGATTTTTAGAAACAAACATTAAGACCTCGTTAGTGTTTGTCCGAGCTTCTCTTCTGATTTGTGGCGTGCGCCTTGATGTTGGCGCACAAAGGGGAAGGATCAACAGTTTTACGCCGAATCCGAACTGGGATTTTATTCTTATGTGAAGCTATTCTTCGTGGCTGAATCACTCGGGGGCTTGCCATTGCCTTCCAAAGGGCGACTTTATTACAAAAAACTTCTTTGTTTCTTATTTTTGATGTTGGTCGGAAACTGGGCTTGAACCCAGGCCCTGCGGAATGATAGCGTATATTGCTAACCGCTACATCACATTATATAACAAAAAAGCCGAAAACATGACCTTTTTTACTTAACTACCTTAGTTTTGCTAAAAATCTGATTATTTTAAGCATACACGGCAGCCATTATGGATCCGCCATTTTGAATTTCGAAATTATGTGGTGAAATTTAAAACCAGCAACCAAAATAAATAAATAATACACAAGGTTTGATTACAATTATACCACGCTTCGACTTTTGGACAGCTTTTTCGAAAAATTGGCCACTGTGCAACGTGCCAAATTAGCACTTTTGAAAAATAGTAATATGTATTTTAATACATTTTTGTGAAATCCTTTGCGTGTACTTCTCAACTAAAGTAGTGTAGACAACTCCTTTATCTTACTTTGGCACTGGAATTTTGTTTTAGAAATGTGTTTATAATTTTATTACTAAATGGGAACAATTAAAAAGAATGGCACCTTTTTTGGCACTTTTATATCCTCAATATGGCACTTCATAGCTAAGTATAGTTGGCAGTCCTGCTTCTGAAATTGAAGGCAACATAATTTTTGCCCACCCGCATTCAGGCGATGGCTTCCAGTCATTGCTGAGCGAAGTATCCACTCAGTTTCTGAAGGCAGTGGTGCCAGGTGTGGGGATTTCGCCCCATTTTGGGGATTTCTGAAACCATTTGGGGATAGATTTTTTCGTTTAGGAATGTGGGGATTTGATGGGGATTTTTGTTTGGTTTAAAATATTCATATTGAAATTAAAATACATACATTTTACAGCCTGCGCTTAAAAATTGCCCAAACAAAGATTTTCTTTGTCAAAGCATTATTCGTGGCAAATTCCTGTTTTAATTGGCTTTTGCTGAACACACAATTTTCTCTCACTTCATTACACCAAATTGTAAAAGAATCGCTGTGATTGGCTTCACCGAATGAACTGCNTTTTCTCTCACTTCATTACACCAAATTGTAAAAGAATCGCTGTGATTGGCATTCACCGAATGAACTGCATATATATCTGATTTCCTTAGTGTAAAAAGAATTTTACAAAGCGGCAAGGGCACAAAAAAAAATTGACGGACTTACAGACAGCAATGGGAATAGGAACCTTGGGCCGAATGTATGTTGTTAAATAGTCTCCAAAAACCATAAAAAAAATAAGAAACCGCTATACGTAAATAACCAAATGATCTCATATATATGTACACATATACATCTGTGAAAATTTGTAATAGAAAAGTATTCAAAACTGTAATTAAAATGAACTAACAGAAATGGGAATACATATTTTATTATTTCTTACTTAAGGGGATTTAAATGGGGATTTAGAAGAAAAATGAGGAATTTTTGGGGATAACTGCGGCTCGATATGGGGATGCGCTATACACAAATTCTGGCAACACTGTCTGAAGGTGGCTTCGATGGTCGAAGTGGGGATTTCTATAGCTGGTGGCGGATATAGGAATGCCTGGTCTAAGCCAACTGTGGCCAAAGGGTCAGATGTCTCATTTCCAGGCACTCCCGAGTTGCCTGGCACCCAGAGTAAAGCAAGCTTGTTATCTTTACCTACATAATTTAGTCGAGACTTGCATTGCCGAACTGGTTTGGAAGTAATTAGATAGAGGGCTGGCCAATGCCTTAAGTGCAGCTCGGCTGTACCTGTAGACACGTGAACTACTTCCCCTCCACCTATTTTCCACCACGTACATTACACAAAGTAACGGCATGTTCACCAGCGTGTCAGGAGCACTATACACCACTCAAAAAAATTAAAGTTAAATAAATAGACTATCAAGCAACCATTTTGGTTCTTTACTATCGAAACCAGATAATTTTTCGTGGACCCCCACTTACAACTCGTGGACCCCAATATTTTTTTCACGCCATCTTAGGCACCTGGACCACTTTGGGAATCACTGTTCTAGTGTAATAAAACTATTGTGTCACCAAATGAAAAAAAAGAATGCATTGAGTAAAAGATGACTATGATTTGAGAAACTAAAAATCCATTTTTTTTTATTGGCAAACTCGAGATTCATTCTAAATTTGTTATATATGTAGTACATGTTATGTACATAAAAAAGTAATATACATATCGTCGCTGCGCCAACAAAAGCAGTTATGTGTTTTTTAATAACTTTTCATGAGAGTAAAAAAACTGATTCCTGGTGCCAATAGGCAATATTTTGCAAATGTCGTATTAAAAAAAATATATTAAAAATATGTTATTGATTTATGAGAAAAAATCTATTTTTTGACCAATTACGACGTGATCAACATTTGCGCTGCTTTAAAGCACATAGCTCTTTTTATACATGATTTAAATTTGCTTTTGGCGGTATGGAATCGATGCAATTTGTACATAATACTGCCGTTAGGCCTAGATGCAATGTATAGAAGTTCAGGACTCGATTAGTTAACTGCCCGTTGCTCCTCCCGGTTTGAGAAAACAGGAGGGAAGACAGGGGGCTTTGGTATTTCCAGGATACGGGCTTGACAACCCCGTCTACCCCAGTTAAAGGCTACCATCCTGAGTCGGTGGAGGCTCAACTGGCAGAAGAGTCTACGGCTTTCGAGAGTCATACCAAAGACTTTAAAATGGTGCCACGGGGAACAGATGCCCTCGGAGTGTGTTCGTCGGCGAGACGAGCAAAACTGGCGACACAAGCAAGGCTTGCAAGACTGGCAAGACAAGCAAAAAAGGGTGAAAATGAAGTTGAACGAAAGTTGGAGAATGAAGGAACATGTTTTTAAACCGTGGAAAATGCTGGAAATGATGGAAAAGTGGTGCTCAAGTTGAGCAATTCGATCCGCTGCGAAAGTTGAGCGAGTGGTGTCACCTCTCCTTTGCTCCCGGAGAGTGCCTAGTGTGACGAGGGAGGCGAGTAAGATGGCGAGACGACCAAGACAAAGCAAGTTGATGAATGTGTGAATGAAGGAAAATGTTTTTAAACCGTGGTAAATGATGGAAAAGTGGTGCGCAAATTGAGCAACTCGATCCGTTGCGAAAGTTGAGCGAGTGGTGTCACCTCTCCTGGTTAGTGGAGGGTGCCCGCGAGTGAGGTGAGTAAGACGTGTGAGATGAGCAAGACGGAGCATGATGGTATGAAGTGTGCATGTTGAAATGGAGATGAATGTGGAGAGCAGTAGTCGTGTAAGTCGTTCTAGTGTGAGTTGAGTCAGTTAAGTGGGTCAGGGTGAGTTGAGCCAATCGAGCAAATCTCGCCGGCGAGCATAACTCCGGTCTGTTCATGGGTACGGCCCCTTCGGGAAGTATCGTGGTGGCTGTGGTTTAATACCTAAATGCGGGTAGAACTCGCAAGGGTTCAATGTGGAGTTGCATTTCAACCGGGTGCCGGGACCCAAAGAACGGCAATGATTTTAGGTAGGTTTCGGCCTTACCAAGGTGGTAAGTGTGTCCACCACACACTACCGATTGGAACTGAAGTGCTTGCATTTCAGGGCAGTGATTAAGGCAAAAATTAATCCGTTGTTCTAAGTGCGGGCACCGTGATGCTAAGCCTTTTGGCAGGGAATCACGATAAACCCTACATGCATCTGCCCGTTGCTCCTGTTATGTAAAAAAAAATGGGCAGAAACGTTTTTATTGAATTTTTGTAATAAAAATTAATGCAAAGTGGTGAGTGGACACATATTTTGTACAAACCATGAAATTGCTAAAGATGCAAATTGTTTTTTCGGTCAGCGTATTAACTCGAGCCAATGCACTTTTTCAAAGTTTCGATGGGTGATATCCAATCAAAGCTCGTATATACAAGAAATAATTTCAATATAAATATAATTTAATTTTTATTAAATCCTTTCCCATTTGTATACATTATGCAAATTTGCATAACATAGTAAAATGCATAAAAATGTAAAACTAAGTATTTATCGATGTGGATTATTATACAACGAATGGAAGGCTGTTGTGTTTAGATTGATAAATATTTATTGGACCATCGTAAGTAGCTCCGTTTCGTATTGCTGTAATAACAGCTCGTTTTTGTGGCAATGATGACCAGCAGTCGGTATGACGCAACTTGAATTTGACTTCACCATTTACATAAAGCAATCCTCTGATACTGCTTACTGATGCTTCCCCACATTTTTTACCTAGCCTTATAGTTGTTAAAAAAACTGTATACTCTAAATAATTAATAATATACACGATTGAGAGAAATAGAGGTTGCGCCCATCACGGTACCGCTATTCCTCTCTCAGTGAGTTTGACAGAATCGTTGTTTGTATGACGTCACACTTGTGCAACTTGTTAAGTTTTCCTTGCAACATTTTTTCTTCTTCCATTCTTGCTCACGTTTTGGCATTTATCTCTCGCAATTGCACCAGTGTGACGTCACATAAAAGTTATTCTCAAAAATCCTCTCTGATGGGCGCAATGTTGTATTCTATCATTCTTGAATAATATAAGGATGTGATGGCCTCGCCTGTCGCATACGACTTATAAAGTCCATTGGTGAATATATCGGTGGATTAACTACATTTTCTAATGTAAGCCCAGTATGCAGCTCTCAAGAAAACGGTCAAGAAAAAATTTCCATTATTTCGTGTGTGTGTCCAAGGAATTTTGACAACTGATACTTAACCAGCCTGTTGCCCCGCTCTTTCCTCAAGCAATAATGGAACGGGCATGTATTTCTGTTGCAAGCATGGGTTGCCTTGTGCTCTTTTTCACAAAAAAAACTTAAGAAAACCTTAAACTTAAGAAATTAACTATAAGAATCTACGTAGTGTAAGTATTATGTGCATAGATATATATGTATGTATTTAGTTGGTTTATAATTATTTTTTACCTCGAAATCAAAGCACACTCACAGATTCGTCTGCGATCAAAAACAGTCATAAGGAAGTAAGCGTATACCCGTTTTTTCAGAGTATTTCTAGTACTGCGGGCACATAGCTGTTTTTGGTCAGTTCTAAACCAAAAGATATATAAGAGAAAGCAAATGTAGTAATGTGGGCAATAGATAGTGTTCATAAAATATGCAATAAAAAAAAATTACAAAAATAACAACCAGTTTTGTTGGCGCAGCGACGATATACAGATGCGATCAACTAATTAGCAACGAAAATCAAAATGATATTGTTTGCACGAAATGTTTATTTATTAATTTTAATAATTTTCATTTAAAATATAATTCAATCTATAACAGAAACCACAATAATAAAAGTTTAAAGGCTTGCACAAATTGCAAGAAAATTAATCAAAATTGTCATAAAAATTTCAAAATTTTTAATTAGAACATTCAGAAAAATTTTGGGTAGCCCATTCAATTGTAGTATAAAAAAGTGTAAGTTTCTACCGTTGATTTTTTGTGGAGATGTTGCGCATTTTCTTCCATATAACACATGATCAACATTTTTTTATATGAAAAAAACAGCAACACCCAAACAACAACAACAACAGCATAAAACAAATGCGTTAAACCAAACATTACGCTGGCGAAGCTGCGAGCAAAAGCTAGTTGTTATATAGATGAAGAAAGTAATATACACTTCTGTATGTATTATGTGCATAAGTTAAAGCGTGCGAGTAAACGTGTTATAGCCCTGACAGACATATGGTTTATATACTACTACAGACATATGGTTTGAATACTACATGTCTGCCGTTGTAAACCACAATTATACCACCGTACAAAGTGGCTTAAAGCTGGTTCCTATACTACGAAAATATAAAGCGATTATAACATGAAACACAACTAAAATAAAAGCTCTGACCATAAACATAGCTTAGCTGTAACTCTGACCATAAACACAGCTGCATAGCCTCAAAATGACGTTTGTGATAAACGCAATGTTTCTTTATGGGTAATTATCACTAGTTTCTGCTGGAAAGCGTTTCTTAACCGAAAAAACTAGCCGCTAATAGCTGCTTTCTTTCGTTCTTACGCTATTCTTTTTTGGCTCTCCTGCTAATTTCATTTAGTAAAATTTTTACTAGCAGAAACTATCAGCTGTCAAAAAGAATAAACAAAAACTCGCGCCAAATATTTTAATTGTCAAATACAAATATCAGCTGTTTACTTTCTAGTTTCTGCTAGTTTTGTGTTTCTTTACTATTTATTTATTCCGTTCTCTGTTTGCGCGATTCTCTCAATTTGCCCATTCTCTTTCTTCTGGATAATTGTCTGCTATAAAAGAAAATAAACAAAGCTAAATAAACAAAAGATGTGTCTGTCACATCGAAATAGTATCAAAAACCATAGTAGGCATGCCATGGTGTGTAAACCATCCCCGTAGCGAATGTCATGCATTAGTCACTTAAGAGTCTTGTACGGAAAAGTTACGTCTTAAATGACTATGGGCTCCGTTTGTATGGAAGTCGTTCATGCCTTTTTCATATAAATGGTAATTTCGTCGTTGATGTCATCTGCATGACTTTGCCATGCAGTGATCATTGATGACATTCAAGCGACAATGTCCTGCAATGAACTTTTTATAAGTGACCGCAGCAAGACATTGCCTGTTATAAGTCTTTGATAGGATGACATTGTCACCATTGTCATTTTCAGCTATATGTCGTTTAGGATTCACAGCAATTGCGACGATGTCACTAAATCCTCATTAGTGACGATGTCACCGGTGACCATTTTCGCTACTGGGATATGTCTGTCAGCGCTGACTGCGTATGGTGCTCCGGGACGTATACGCCACATACATACGCAGCTACAGGTATGAGCCCGAGAGGTTATTTTTATACCCGAGCGCTCTTGTGCACAAGGGTATTATAACTTTGTTCACATAACGGTTGTTTGTAACAGGCAAAACGAATCGAGATAGATATAGACAAATGTATACATAAATGATCAGAATGAAAAGAGAAATCGATTAAGCGGTGACTGTCTGTCCGTCCGTCTGTGCGCAAGTGCGTTCGGGTATAAAAATAGGACAATGGAAGACACTATAGCGGATCTTACCTCTCAGTTAAGTTTTTAAAAGTCCCCTTGAAAAAATTTTCACTAAAGGCAGTTAAAAAAACTTTCAAGAAATTGTTAGAGTTTAGTCTTCATATATATTTAGAAGAAAACATTAAATCGTTTCTTTTTTATAAGTGCTGGCTATTTTTGTTGAATTAAATAATAACGAATAGGAAACTAAACGCGCAAAAACATTGGGTGAATAAAAACAAAAATATGTTTAAAACAGTCATAAAACATTTCTTTCATTTTATTTACGTGCTTTTCTTTATGAGGTATTCGTTTCTGTCCATATGTATACATATGTCCATATAATATGCGAATGCAATTAAAATTCTTTGAAGGGAATATAGAAGTAAATCGTAAAATTAGTATACGTACATATTTATTTATGCTTATGCGTTTCAATTGATGATAATTTGTAGCAAACATACCACTCACGCCTCAAAGGGTTAATTTGTTTGTTTACAGTTTTCTGACATTATAACTACAACAAGAGAGTTGAGCTAATTGTCATTTCTACCTTATTAAATATGCCTTTATCACTAGCGCGTAAAAAAATAATGTGCGAAAGGCAGGATGCTGTCAAATCGACAAAAAGAGGATTAGCGGTCCGCGGAAGGCGCCACATTTGTTTCGCTAGATCGCGGCATGCTACCACTTTGCAATGAGGTGCTCTCGTACTCTTCCAAATTCGGAAGAGTATTTTTGCATTTCGCGCAATCCATGCAACGTGCAGGACTTCGAGAATACTCCTACTGTTTTATTTCAAAATAAAAGTTGAGGGGGATGCGTCACCTCTGCTATTTGAGAAAATCTCACGAGTTTTTATATTTTTCGACAAAAACATGTTTTGGTCGAAAATGGAGGCACACTTATCTTATACTTTATCTTAATTTGTGTATAAAGAACAGGATTCCAACGCAAAATTAAAAAGCATATACTAAAAAGTAACAAGTAAGAAAGTCTAAGTTCGGGCGGAGCCGAACATTAAATACCCGGCGCAAGTATTA
>NW_016158425.1:26686-43348 GCF_001687245.7 Rhagoletis zephyria
TTGCATGTGATGTATTTGTTAGATAGTTTATTTCTGTTGATGGCATCATTTTTTTCGTCAATCGCATTTTTAAAACACAGAACTTGAAATAACAAAAATGCCAAGCCTTTTACGCCAAACTTTAAATTCAGAAACTGACAAAAAAGAAAAGACTGAATCAAGATAAATCGATGATAAATGAACAAGCAAGCAAGAAGCATAAGAAGTTTTCCACCGTCTCATCTTATTCAAAGCAGGATGGGCAAATGTAGTTGACATTTACGCCTATCACAATCAGGTGTTTATGCCACGTGAAGTGACCAATCAGTAGGGATGCAAACGATGCATCGATGTTTTTGAAACATCGATAATATCGGTTCAAAATTCGATGTTACGATACATCGATGTCAGTTTCAACGATTTTTGAAAATCGAATTCAGTATGACTCACACTTCCTTACCCATTATTTTTCTAAAAAATTGTATTAATCATTATTTAGTGTGCAGTTTATAGAATACCCAACACTTAAAACGCACCGACCACCCGTCTGTGAAAAATTGATTGCTCTGCGAGAGAAAATACTAATCATGCGGGCTCATAAAATTCCAAAGAACTCAGTCCTTGTAAATTTGGAACCCAGCGACCTCACCATTGTATGAATTTTCATTAAACATATCTACATATGTATGTTTTAGTAGAAGGTTAATTAAATACAGGGAAATTGATCCATATGTATGCATTTCCCTCACTGCATAACATAAGACTAGGGCTGTTCAGGTTGTTGTGGAAATGGTCTGGGATTTGCAGTTGGAATTGCATTTTCAAAGTTTATGCTGGCTGCCATGGCAACCGTGTGCATTTTATTATTGTGAATTTACAAATGCAACGAATAGGCAAATGCAAGAGCATAAACTCATGATGCTGAACAGCCCTACTGTATTGTTTGGGATTGAAACATATTAAATGTATCTTAGTCCCACTAGGGCCTAACAAATTGTCAAACATCGGAAATCATCGACACATCGATTTTCTGGCGATGTATTTGGCATCGATGTTGATTTGTCCGATGTATCGAGACATCGATGTATCGACGTTACTCCTCAAAATTTGCAACCCCTACCAGTCAGCTGTCTCATCTTCTTAGTGAGTGAAAAAAACTAGATAGAACTTCTGAGCAGGGCTGCCAACTTGGCTCAAACCGTGCTATTTTTGGCCCTATTTTACTTCAAATGGCACTTAATTTTTCAGTTTGGCACAACGCACAGTGGCCAATTTTTGGAAAACCCTGGCCAAAAGTCAAAAAAAAATTGGTGCATTCGTATGCATAACCATCTTATATTGTTAGGAGGGCTCTACTGCGTATCGTTATGAGACAACAAGTCGATTCTCTTAAGGTATTTAGTGTTACAGGAGATCGAAGTGACTGTTGCTAGCAATTCGCTCTAAACTTTTCGTAAATTAGAGTTTTCGTCGTTGTTAAAATCGTGGTATTATCTTAAAAAAAAATAACAGTTTTCAAGCATCCGCTCATGGACATTGTAATCTAGAGTATGTAAAACATGTTTTTTCATTGACACGCCATCTAAAAACTGACGCAAGACATAGATATTCACGGATTGATTTTTTTTGTTTACTCATTATGATGGATTAGGAAAATAGTTACGAGAGTGGTCGAGATGGGCGGTCTAATTTTCTTTTTCATATATACTGAAATTTTTCCCATCCACCTTGGTTAAAACCACCTTCCACAAGCCGCCACTGTAGTTTCGACATCAGTTTTTATACGCGATTCTTATTTTTTTTATGTTTAAAGGATTTAAATTACTTATGTAAAAAAATATTTCTGTCAAGATTTTGATGTTTTAAAGATTGGACGTTTTTAGAATTTAAATGATGTCAGAAAGTACTACTATATTAGAGTGCTCATCCATAAGTGGGCGTGGCTACGCCCATTTTCCAAAAATCTATAATATTCTTATTTTTCGTCTAAAGCTCATTGTAAATATCAATTTTGAGTGAATTATCTTCATTAGTTACTAAAATATCGCAGTTTTCGTATTTCTGAAAATTACCGTTATATGGGAGGTAGGCGTGGTTATTGTCCGATTTAGCCCATTTTCAATACCATCCGTCCTACGCCCAAAAGAATTTTTACTCGAGTTATCGTGTGCACAGACGAGGGTATATTAACTTTGTTCGCATAACGGTTGTTTGTAACAGCCAAAACGAATCGAGATAGATATGGATATATGTATCAGGGTTGTTGCGAATATTCGCATTCGCATTCGCTACCGCGAAACATCCGCATAAATTTTAACATTCGCATTCGCTTTCTCATTCGCAATAATCAAAGCTTTTGCAAATGCGAATATTGTGCAAGTGCACTGATAAAACGTATATCTGGCCTGTACTACGTTAAGACTGTCCCCCTACGTGCACCTTATTTCGTAATTTAAAGTCCAAGAGTACGATAATAGGAGATATTTCCAGCGAAAATGTTCATAGGCTGGCTATAAAGAGAGTCGACTATTTGCGCCTTTAATCAGGTAAGAGTTATGTAACTATCGAATATTATTTGTCAAAGGTCTTTTGAAAAAACTGGATGCATCGCTAGTGTTTTTCTACTTTTTCTTAGAAAAGTGTAATTATTTTTTTCTCAAAAAACTTAGCACGCATCAAAATAAAGATAAAATGATATGTAAATAAGTTGACAGCCAAGGTTATAAATTAAATAAGAATTAATTCAAGGCGTGTAATATATCGTTAGTATAGTATAGTAACGTCGCTGAAATACAAAAAGCCGTAACTAACTAAAAATGCGAAATTAACTTTTTGATTGATTATGTTCATATTATTTCTTTAAAATATTTGACATCCGCATCCGCATCCGCGGATGTTAGCATTTAAACATCCGCATCCGCGGATGTCTGTAATTCCACATTCGCAACACCCCTAATATGTATACATAAATGATCAGAATGAAAAGAGAAGTCGATTAAGCCATGTCTGTCTGTCCGTCTGTCCGTGTGCACGATATTTCAGTAAATATTAGATGCAAATTATTGAAAATTAGTATGTGTAGTACAATTGTGGTAAAAAATTATATTATTATGAAATTTTTTGAAAATGGGCGTGGCACTGCCNTAATATGTATACATAAATGATCAGAATGAAAAGAGAAGTCGATTAAGCCACGTCTGTCCGTGTGCACGATATTTCAGTAAATATTAGATGCAAATTATTGAAAATTAGTATGTGTAGTACAATTGTGGTAAAAAATGATATTATTATGAAATTTTTTGAAAATGGGCGTGGCACTGCCCACTTATGGTGAAATGCTGTATATCAGTAGCCGCTTCACCAATCCCTACCAAACTCGGTACGAGGCTCTCGCTAAGAAATCTGTTCAAAATCTTTGAAATCGGGTATTAACAACGCCCACCTGCCATATAACGGTATTATTACAGAAAAACGAAATTTGCGATAAATCAGTAATTACTGGAGCTAATTCACTTAAAATCTATGGTTGCCATAACCACTTAGCATAAAATTAGAATATTTAGGGTATTCACAGTTTACTTCTAAAGTTAAAAGGTGGCAACTTTAACAAGATAACACACAGGAACTGTGAGCAACCCTTATGTTTAAATAAAGTATTAAGTTGATCAACAATACCACGCATTGCTAGACAGTTTGCCTTTCACGCGTTTGCGTTAAGAGAGCATCAACAAACCACATACATATTTCTCTATATTCTCTCTTCTCTTTTGTATACTCAGCTAGCACAGCGCAAAAATAAAAAAAAAAAACCTTTGCCAGNAAATGGGAAAAGTAGGTTTGAAGAATGTTTGACAAGCCGCTTGTGTGGTGTATTTCGCTCTTAAGTATTTTAGCGCCTTTTGCTAGAGTAGCTAACATTTGATGCTATTTGTTTCAGAATATATAAGGATTTTGCACTGTATTGTTAGTGGACTTGAAACTACTTTAAATACTGGTACGTATGATTCTTGCCACATATGTACATATTTCTCTCTATTCTCTCTTCTCTTTTTTATACTCAGCTAGCACAGCGCAAAAATAAAAAAAAAGAACCTTTGCTAGCTTCAGGCAGGCTCAAAGCGAAACTTATGTACAAGCAGCGCTCCGCTCAAAGCGAAATTCATGTACGTATGTACAAGCAGCGATAGATGCCAGTTTAACACAAAACATAAACATGAGACAAAGTCGAGTAATTTTGCCCAAAAGTCTTATCTCTAATTAGTATGGGAACCAACAACAAAGAGCCAATTCACACGATGACTTTTCACCCTGCGTTTTTTGCACATTCTCTTTTAAAAAAGCCTTCTAAAATCTTCGTGCATTTACACGTTGACTTTTTGTTTGCGGCGTTCCTTGCGTTTTTTGACGTTTAAGCGGCCAATTTTCTTTGGTCATTCATTCGTTGAAAAATTATGGCCACTAATAAGGAACTTATAATTGAACAACTTTTAGAAATCGCTGAAATGGTTACTAAACTATCAAATTTAAGCAATAAAGCAGATGTGGAATTAATTTCGGCTTTGCTTGATTGTTGCGAAAGCGCAAATAATTTACCTAACAAAAAAAGAACAGAGAATGGGTGAAATCTTGGAGACTAAAGCGAAAAGAAAAAGGATCGGTTTCTTTTTTGGTAAAAGAGCTGTCCACCGATCATAAATCTTTTTTCGAATATATCAGAATGACTCAAGATACTTTCAACTATATCCTTGCTGCGATTGAATCTGATATAAAAAAACAGAATACTATTATGCGGCAATCAGTATCTCCAACAGAAAAATTAGCTGCCACACTTCGATTCCTGGCGACCGGCGAAACATTAAAGAGCACAAATCATCAGACTCTATTATCAAGCTCATTTCTTTGTGCCGCTATTCCAGAAGTGTGTAGAGCGATCTGGAAACATTTTAAAGACGATTATTTAAAGGTTTGTAAATAATACTTATTTATTAGCAATAAAGAGAAAAGAAATACAATGAATCATAAATAAAATCATTCAAAGAAATCTTCATCGTCTAGAATACCATCCAGGGATTTCTGTAAAGTATCCGGGGAGCGGGTAGTTCTTTCACCCGGTCTATTTGAAATAGGGTGAAGTGAGAAACTTGATGCGATGAAGTTCTTGTTTTGCGATGAAGATATGCTAATGGTACTTGACATAGAGTCATTTAAAAATTCGCTTGTGAAATTTTCATCAATATGTTGGTTTTCAATAGATTTATCCTTCAATTTAGCTTCTCGCAAAATCGTTTGAATTTTCCAAGGAGTCTCAGCGCGCAAATCTTCATTTTTTATAGATTTAAACTCGAAAATAACCTGTTGGCCGAGCCAATCATAATCACTCCTATCGTCCAATCGCTTCTCAAGCAAGCTCTTGACGCCTTTTATTTGTTGATCCAAATTTGCAGTTGCTTTCTGAAATAATGAGTAAAAATTATTTTATTATTCTTACAGTTTCCGACAACAATTACGGAATGGAAAATTATTGCAGAAAACTTTGCGATGAAATGGCAATTTCCCCACTGTATAGGAGCGTTGGATGGGAAACATATTGTGTTTCAGTCTTTACGGAAAGACGGCTCATATTTCTATAATTACAAGGGGACTAACAGTATTGTGTTATTGGCTTTAGTCGATGCTGATTGCCGTTTTATATATATAGATGTGGGTTGTAATGGACGCACCCATGATGCAGGCGTTTTGTTACAGAGCGACTTGAAAAAAGTTATCGATGATGCAGATAAGTACTTCCCGCCAGACGAAATAATTGGGAACGGGCGAAAACTTCCCTATGTAATAGTCGGCGATGATGCATTCCCGCTTCAAAAACACATTATGAAGCCGTACTCATACAATACAAATATAAAAGAAAAACAAATATTTAATATTCGTATTTCTCGCGCTCGACATGTTGTGGAGCATGCCTTCGGAATTCTGGCCAACAGATTTAGAATTCTACAGCATAAAATGAACATGTCCGTAGAAAATATAGAGCTCATAACGAAAACGTGTTGCCTTTTACATAATATGTTGAGCTACAAGAATGGATATTTAGATTTGCCATACTCAGGCGCGTCGTCTGTATCCGCTGCACCATCTGGTGAGCAACAACAAAAATCTTAAAATGCTGGTCAGTCCGTAAGGAAAGGATTCGAAGAATCAAGAAGGGAAACTACATTGGCAGGACTCCAAGCTGTAGATATGTACTTACACGTTTTCGAGAAGTTTCCACTCCTGTTTTACTATTATTATCAGCGGAGTGCGTCACCGTAGAGTTTTCGTTACTTATCGTCACCGAAGAATTTTCATCGCAATCGTCAACCTATAAATATGTATTCCTATGCGTATTAAAATAATTGCATTCAAATAAATACATAATTTACGCTAGAATTGTTTGATGTTGATTTTCTTGTCGCGCAGTGTGCCTTCAAAAATTGTAATTGATCGAAACACCAAAGTTTCGGTATATATACATCTTCTATTCCAACACCACTCCTTTTACTCATGGCCACTTCACGCAACTCCTTAATGTATTGACTTCTCAATGTATGAACTTTCTTTTTTATATCTTCCACAGTAACATTGGCATTTTTTTCTTTTATTTCATTATGTATTTCAAACAACGATTTAGATCTTTTTACTCGATCTAAATAATGTGGATGACGTACATTGTACAAATTTTCGTGCTCTTGATATTTTATTAAAAGTAGCTCAACCAATTCTTTCGGCCACATTTTAAAAGCGTAGCGAAGTGCACTTGAATAAAAATACGAAAATGTGAATACAACGAAAGCGAAATGTCAAAAAAACCCCTCGATTTCGCTCACCGTGCGTGCTTGTCTACCCCGCTGACCACAATATAACCAGTAAACAACCTTCGGTGAATTTGCCGACTGCCTTCCTCGGGGATGAATATGCTAGGGATGAAATTATTGGTACACAGCCTTCCAAGCACGCAGGGTTGCTTTGAAGAAACAAAAAATAATTAACTCCAAATAGTTTCAAAAAGTATAGTGTAAAACTAAATTATTGAATAATTCCACATAAAATGGTATACATAACTGACTAAACGATTTAAATAAAACGCATTTCATAACCTTTTTTGTGCAAACGGCATTTGCGAATTGATAGAAAAGTACTACGGATTGTAAATTTTTGTTAACTATGAGGTGAATGAAAATTTTCAACCTGGCCTGACGGTTTTGAAGAGTTTTTTGTTCTAATTTTATTACTAAGGCGTCTAATATATGCATGGCTTTTAGTTCTAGAAGAATAAAAGTCAGTAAAGACAAGTCTTTTTTGTATAACTTCTGATTTTAATTGCTCAACTTATTTTGCACCAGAGAAACTGTCAAAAATTTCCAGCAGTATAACGTTACGAATTGGCACAGCAGAAATGTAAAATTTTCTCGCCATAATAAAAAAGTTTTTTCAACATGGAACTTTTCTACTAATTGACATGAAATTACAATCTCAACGCTCGGAGCGCTGCCACTGAGGACTTTTGCCAACTGATAAAAAAGAGAAAATTTGGAAATACCAAACAAAAATTTTGAGATTTCTCCTTGTGAATACGAATGCCATAGTTTTTACCTAGCTCGTGGGACTACGCAAAATTTTGACAGCTTGTAAATATGTATACACATAAAGTTGTTGGCGGTAATAAAGAGTCAAAATCAAAATGGAGAAAAGAACAAAAAGCGTACGTTAGTTGTCAGTTATGAAATAAATCCAATTTATTTGCGAATATTTGTTTATTCTATTTATTGAAAGGCAACCACGCGGAAAAGCTTGTGTTAATTATATTGATAACAGAACCTGGCAGCTCGCACGTTGTCTAAATTCTCAAGTAACATAAAATCCACAAAAGAATACATTGCTTGTATTACCATCAATACGCCATGTATAAATTTTAACAACACACAAAAATAGAGCTTTCGCACGAGCGTTTGTTTGGTTTTTCAACACCATTCATAATATTCTTTTAATAAAATCACGATTTGTCAAATGCTTAAAATTATTTATTTAATAATAATGCAGCACACAACCCTGTAATCTAAGAAAAATTCTGAGGAAGGCCATTAAATAGCAGCACATAACCCCGTGCCTTCCTCAGGAGTGAATATAACTACAACAACAACGACTACTACAACAACAACCCAAAAAGGTTGGTTACTGTCTATACTGTGCCGCTGACTTCGCTACACTTCTTGCATACAAGCTCGACACGCATGACTTTCCACCCAGGGTGAAAAGTCATCGTGTGAATTGGCTCAAACAAAGTTTCCTCATGGTAAATTGTTTTAAAGTTACCAGTAGCCCGTTTCTGTAACTTTGCGATATAATAACGAATGATTTGTTATCGCAAGGCTCGTATCGAAATCGATATGAAAAGTGTTTCTGTAACTAACTAACTTAACACAGTAGATAATATCGAACTGTGAGCACCCCAATTATAAATTTTTGGATAATGGGCGTGGCGCCGCCCACTTATGACCACAAATGTGTATCTCGGTTTATCAATTTCTACCAAACTCGGTGCACTTAATAACCTTGGTACGAAAAAGCAATTTGTAGAAAATTATTCAAGTCGGACTAAAATTACACCCGCTTCCCGTATAACGGCAAATTTTAAAATACGAAAATTCCCATATTTCAATGAGGACGTTAATTTATCCAAGTTAATAGTTACAACAATCTCCTAGCAATAAATAAGACTGCTATAGACTTTTTGGAATTGGGCGTAGCACCGCCCTTTTTATAGCTACAAAGGTGTACCTAGATAACCACTTATTCAATTTGTACCTATCTAGGTTCAATTATATCATTAAGTCTAAATCTGCATATTATCGGAAACGTTTGAAATCGGGTAAACATCCTTACTTATCATGCAAAGTTAGTTCAGGGAAAGTTGAAACGACGATATTTGATACCTGCGCCGGGTATATAAAGTACGGTTTCGCCCGAACTTATACTTCTTTACTTGTTTTCATTAAGAAGGTATATTTCCGTTTTGAAACTACATTGTATGGAATCATTGCTGATGAAAAAAATTTATAAACGTGTTGGTAAACAAATTCGTGTACGCAATGGGCAAGTAATAAAGTCATTCGCGTTGAAGTGATTTTCACAGACACGGGAAGAATCTTCCAATTGAACACCGCAGTCTTCTAACTTCGAAACTAGGCACCTTTATTTTTGTTCATGTATCTATAAATGGATGTGGTAAAAAACCAAAAAACTCACACAATTCAAAACTATCTCACAGCACGCAATTGAATTTTTAATGAAAAATCGAAAACGCCAACATGAAAAGGGGTTAAAACGGTTATTCATCATTTTACATTAGGCGTGTTTTATTTGACGAGAAAATTAAGCTATATTGGCTAAGTCTTCCATACAAAATAAGCTACTAGCTTAAATGTCAAAATCACTTCTACCTTATTTAATATGCCTTGCTAGTGATGAATATTAAATTTTCATATTGCACTTATTTGCCGAAAAGTTGTACCTAAAAGTAGATATACGTACCTAAACAGTAAACATGTATTTTTAAATGCATATATTTTTGGTAGTTGGTAGACTACATCTTCCTTTTGTATGGTACAAACTTTTGGACTTAGATGAAGCAATATTTGACTACGTTCCAAATATACCTAAAATAATAACTGAATAGTAGGTACAATTTCACCTAGTTTTACATCACTATTTCGCACTACTTGTTCGCTTCTTCCTCTTCTTCTTCAAAATTATTTTTAAACTCTCATTCTCTTAATAATGTGACATCACACCAGGGTAGCCAACTCATTTTTGAGAATTCCCCGATCTCGACTAAGAAATTTCCCGATTCTTCCCGAAATTTCGTAAAATTCCCCACCCATCTCCAGATATCATCCAGATATCTCCTTATTTACAAAAAAAATTGTATCTATCTTGATATATTGCTGGTCTTTCCGTGTATTTTATTATTATATATGTATTCATAAACCAAACCAAACTTTTATAAAGTTAGTTAACAAATAAAGCATGAAAAAATTGTATATAATATTCACGTACATACAGTGGTCGAAAAAATTTTAGTCGCACCAAATTTTGCCAAGTTTTCACAATTATTATTTTTTTGTTATTTAATTTGAGTTATTTTTTTATAAATAAAAGTGATATATAACTCTTTAACAAAAACCGTATATGTAAATCCAAGTTTCAAACTTTTTGCAATATTTAAAAAAAAATCAACAGTTTTCTTAAAAAGGTTGACCTTTTAAATAGATTTTCTGGAAAGATTTTGAGCATGCAATTTTGAAACTCACTTAATTCTAGTGGAAGTTTCAAGTGGATAAAAATTTTCATTTTAAAATTTTTTTGCCGAAGTTGTTGCGGTTTTCTTCCATATAAAAATACCTTGTGTTTATTCGTTATATGAAAGCAAACGCGNGCATCTCCAGATATCATCCAGATATCTCCTTATTTACAAAAAAAAATTGTATCTATCTTGATATATTGCTGGTCTTTCTGTGTATTTTATTATTATATATGTATTCATAAACCAAACCAAACTTTTATAAAGTTAGTTAACAAATAAAGCATGAAAAATTTGTATATAATATTCACGTACATACAGTGGTCGAAAAAATTTTAGTCGCACCAAATTTTGCCAAGTTTTCACAATTATTATTTTTTTGTTATTTAATTTGAGTTATTTTTTTATAAATAAAAGTGATATATAACTCTTTAACAAAAACCGTATATGTAAATCCAAGTTTCAAACTTTTTGCAATATTTAAAAAAAAATCAACAGTTTTCTTAAAAAGGTTGACCTTTTAAATAGATTTTCTGGAAAGATTTTGAGCATGCAATTTTGAAACTCACTTAATTCTAGTGGAAGTTTCAAGTGGATAAAAATTTTCATTTTAAAATTTTTTTGCCGAAGTTGTTGCGGTTTTCTTCCATATAAAAATACCTTGTGTTTATTCGTTATATGAAAGCAAACGCGACAAAGAAATTTCTAAAAAATCAGCGGTAATTTTTAGTCATTTCAAACTTTGTTGTACTAGAATGGAACGAACTGAAATTCCCCACAAAAAAAGGTCTATTCCCCGATTCCCCACGTAAAGAGAAATTCCCCGCAAATCGGGTTACCCTGCGTCACACCCGGTTCTGTATCAAATAAAACAATTCTGTATGAAATACAAGATACAGGAAAAAAAAATTAAGTGAGCGAGATGAGAGGAAGAGAGAAATATGTAGCAAATCCAACAACAAGTCAAAACAAAACGCTAACCCTATCTTCGTCGATATGACAGCATCCACCCAATCTCTGACGTCATAAAATACTTTTGTTTACATTCACTGTTGACAACTACATGCTTTTCGCACCAAATTTAGTGGGTATTCAAAACGCGAAAATTGTTGAGTTTGGTGCTTGGCGCGATTTAGTTGCTTTTGTTTTTAGTTTGAAGACACCAAATTAGAAAATCTTAAAAAAATGGAAGCAAAATTTATAGCTATCGTAAGTGTGGTAAGGATATAGACCAAAACGTGGACCTGGGTAACCTTGGGTGTATTTGTTTAATATGGGTATCAAATGAAAGCTGTTCATGAATGCTTTAAGATTGAGCACTTTTCATATAGCTGGGTGACTTGGGTCACGAGATACAGACCAAAACGTGGACCCGGGTAAACTTAGGCTGTATTTGTTTAATATCGGCATAAAATGAAAGCTGTTATGTCAAAAGTATGCGGAAGCAAATAAAAAAAAAATTAAAAAATTCATGAATACCGTTTTACTGAAAAATAAAATTGAGTAATGCGGACAGTTCTTTAATCTTCTTTAATATAAAAATTAATATAAAAATAAGTAGGGTTTTCCTTCCTGACGCTATAACTCCAGAACGCACGAACCGATTTTCACGGTTTTGCATTCGTTGGAGGTTTATAGCTAGGAAAATTCAGGAAAAATTTCAATAGAAAAGTATATGGTGTGTGAGTATCCCCCACGAAAATAAGTATGTTTCATTTAAAGTAGATGATGCCATTGTTTAACAGCTATTCATTGTACTTTGCTCAGTTAATTTCATGTGACACTAGCGAATACCCGGCGTGCTTCGCTGCGCCTTAAAAGTAATTTTGTTTTGTTACTCCCTCTCACAACATTTGAAAATATTATTTAATATTGCTGTACATATTTGTATAGTAGGGAGATTTTTTCAAATTATATAAATATACGTTATTTGAATATTGAATCAATACACGTTTGAGGAAAGGGTGCGATAGTAGACTCCAGTTATAAGATTATAAATTAAATTTCCAAGAGAAAGTCGGTTCTTTACATATTTTCTAATTACCTTCGAAAATATATTAACTCAAAAAAAAAATAAACAATGCTTCATAGATCGATTTTTTTAAATCTAACTTCATAAAGTTCTTTAAAAATATTTTGTAAATGAGGCCATAAGAGCTTAGGGGGAGAGTTACAACACAAAAATACATTTAAGGCGCAGCGAAGCACGCCGGGTAATTGCTAGTGTAACATAAATGGCGGCTACGCCCATTTTCCAAAAATTTATAATATTCTTATTTTTCGTTATTGTAAATATCAATTTCGAGTGAATTATCTTCAGTAGTTACTAAAATATCGCAGTTTTCCTATTTCTGGAAATTACCGTTATATGGGAAGTGGGCGTGGTTACAGTCCGATTTCGCCCATTTTCAATACCAACCTACCGTGGATTAACGGAAACCTACATACCAAATTTCGTTGAGATATCTCAATTTTTGCTCGAGTTATCGTGTACACGGACGGACGGACAGACGGACAGACGGACGGAGAGACAGACATGGCTTAATCGATTTCTCTATTCATTCTGAGCATTTATGTATACATTTGTCTATATCTATCTCGATTCGTTTTGCGCTGTTACAAACAACCTTATGTGAAGCAAAGTTATAATACCCTTTTGCACAAGTGCGCTCGGGTATAAAAATGTGAGGGAATATTTCCCACCCTACGTTAAAAGCTTTTATTTAACATCACTTGTATGTACATATGTATGTATGTATGTCTTGGAATTTCGCAAGCTTGAAAATTCAAAGTTTTCGTATTTCTGGAAATTACCGTTATATGGGAAGTGGGCGTGGTTACAGTCCGATTTCGCCCATTTTCAATACCAACCTACCGTGGATTAACGGAAACCTACATACCAAATTTCGTTGAGATATCTCAATTTTTGCTCGAGTTAACGTGTACACGGACGGACGGACAGACGGATAGACGGACGGACAGACAGACATGGCTTAATCGATTTCTCTATTCATTCGTTTTGGCTGTTACAAACAACCATTATGTGAACAAAATTAATATACCCTTGTGCACAAGTGCGCTCGGGTATAAAAATGTGAGGGAATATTTCCCACCCTACATTAAAAGCTTTTATTTAACATCACTTGTATGTACATATGTATGTATGTATGTCTTGGAATTTCGCAAGCTTGAAAATTCAAAGTTAGCTCATAACCACATGGCAATGCAATATGAAATATGATATAATCCGTATTTATGGTCCGATTTGGTTCATATTTAGAATATAAATTACTAATAGAAAAAGAAAATCCTCACAAAATGGATGCCGATAGGTGGCGCAGGAGTCGTAATTTTTGGGAATCCCGTATTTATGGTCCGATTTGGTTCACCCCAAGAAACCTTATTTTAAAAATATATAAAAGGTGTTTTTTTAGACGAGTGGTTTTCAATGAGGCAATACTTTTTTTCGGAGTTGGTCTTTTTGACAGCTGTTACTTCATTTATACTTAGTTTGGTTTGCCATTTCATAATGAACAGACTTACTGCGGAATAACGTTTGCAAATCGTGCAAATTTATTTCCAAAATAATGGTTCGGTTCGCGCGACGCATCGCGCGCTGCGTCCAATATTCGGTCGACATAATCACCCAGCAGAATCGGCAATTCGAGCAAAAATGGATCGGTTTCGCACCACGTTTACTCTGGTGGATAATGCGCATCCTCAGAGATGCCGTACAGTGCGCACCGAAGACCCTATTGCTGCTGTGGAGCAGAGTATCGAAGAAGACCCGAATGAGTCCATCCGCCATCGCGCGCAACTATTGGAGCTGTGCCCATCCATTCTATGGATGATTTTGCGGAAGGATCTTGGTTTGCGGGCTTACAAAATCCAACTCGTGCAAAAATTGAAGCCGATCGGCCATCAAGCGCGTCGCACGTTCAGTGAATAGGCCAAGAACGAGATGGCCACCGATCCCTATCTACCTATCGTCGTTTAAAGTACAAAACCGCGTATCAAGAACATGCAAAACCTCGTATGTGAGGTTGCCAAGATTTTGTAGGAGAGAGTAAAGCTAGTCCAATTTCAAAACGGTTCTCTCTTTTATCCTTAATTATCTCTTCTTCTTACATCTAAGTATAGATATTTAGCTATAAATGGATAAGGGCTTGATGCCAAGAGCTTCCGGTGAGCAAATATCTTTTTCGGCACAAATGTTAGTTAGGAGGTTTTGCAGAACAACGATACGCGGTTTTGTACTTTAAACGACGATATACTCTAGTGAAGAGTTATAAAGTGGAGGAAAAGAACAAAATTTATAAAAACAAGTAAGAAAGTCTAAGTTCGGGCGGAGACAAACATTAAATACCCGGCGCAAGTATTAAATACATATATGCTTTTCACCTTTCTGAAAATAACCGCTACATGGTCAGCCGGGGGTGGTTTTACCCCTATTTTAAACATCTTCGATAGAACGTGAGATACACTTATATAGTCATATTTACATTTTTATCTTCTGGTTTTATTATTGTTGTTGGATTGACTTCAAATCATTATGAGAGAGGAAGTACAGGTGTACCAATAAGAATATACAACAAAAGTATGTCGTTAGAACTTGGAAAGATAGCGATGGCTGAAATAAAAAGTGTTACACCATGTTACAGTTTTGCCCGTCACTGTATATGTGATCATAAGTGGGCGGTGCCACGTCCATTTTCCAAAATTTTATCATAAACGTATTTCCTGGTAAGTAATTGTTGCAAGCATCAATTTTGAATAAATTAGCTTTAGTATCTACTGATTTATCGAAGATTTCGTATTTCTCTACATTGCCGTTATACGGGATGTGGGCGTGGTTATTGTCCGATTTCAAAAATTTTCAGCCATTTGGTATTTTGTTCTAAGGCTAAGGGTTGCCAACCGTACTGTAATATATAATATTGTACTATTTTTTGGGTCTGCGTACTATATACTGTTGGAAAAAATATGGTATGCAAAAATACTATATTTCTTCAATTATAAATATAAATATATTTCAGTCATTTGTAAGAGAGAAATGTTTTAAAATGGATGACATTTATGCTGACACATCAATACTAAAAAAAATATACTTTAAAACAAAGGGTCCGCAGATCAAAAATGGCAATATTTTTAAAAATACTTAGAAAGATTTACCAAATTTACTTAAAATTATTTCGCTTATGCTCTCTATTCCTGCAACTTCGGCATTCACAGAAAGAGTTTTTCTATTAAGATTTTGAAATGGTGGTTTATATTAATTTAAATATTCATAGCGATAAAGCATATGATACTTTCAAAGAAAGATATTTTTTTATAGAGGAAATGCATAAGAAACAAGTAAGAAAGTCTAAGTTCGGGTGGAGCCGAACATTAAATACCCGGCGCAAGTATTAAATATATGTTTTTTCACCTTTCCGAAAGCTACCGCTAGATGGTAAGCCGGGGTGTATCAATTTTGAGTAAATTAGCGTCCTTAAATTTCGAAATATTGAAGTTTCAAGCATTTCTGAAATTGACCGTTATATGAAAAGCGGCCTCAATTTTAGTCCGATTTCAATAATTTTCGACGTTTTGCTTATATGTGGCAAGCACAATAACCGCACCGAGTTTGGTACAAATTGGTAGAACGGTTACCGAGATACATATATGTGATCATAAGTGGGGGTGCCACGCCCATTTTCCAAAATTTATCATAAACGTATTTCTTGGTAAAGAATTGTTGCAAGCATCAATTTTGAATAAATTAGCTTTAATATTTACTGATTTATCGAAGATTTCGTATTTCTCTAATTACCGTTATAAGGGATGTGGGCGTGGATATTGTCCGATTTTAAAAATTTCGGCCATTTGGTATGTGTACGGTAACAACTGTGCCAAGTTTGGAAGAAATTGGTGCAGCGGTTACCAAGATATACACATGTAACCATAAGTGGGCGTGGCTACGCCCATTTTCCAAAAATTTAATATTCTTATTTTTCGTCTAAAATTATTGTAAATATCAATTTTGAGTGAATTATCTTCAGTAGTTACTAAAATATCGCAGTTTTCGTATTTCTGAAAATTACCGTTATATGGGAGTAGGCGTGGTTATTGCCCGATTTTACCCATTTTTACAATCATCCAACGCTCCTGATAACGAAACGTACTACCAATTTCGTTGAGATATCTCAATTTTTTCTCGAGTTATCGTGTACACGCGGACAGACGGACGACGGACGGACAGACAGACCAGCTTAATCGATTTCTCTTTTCTTCTGATCATTTATGTATACATTTGTCTATTCTATCTCGATTCGATTTTGCCTGTTACAAACAACCGTTATGTGAAC
>NW_016158425.1:47967-51972 GCF_001687245.7 Rhagoletis zephyria
CAACTTTACAAACATTTAAACAAAATCATGGCACAGTGACAATCATAAGCGACAACAAAATATGTGGCAGCACCTTCAATCATGCCAGAAGAAATCGACCGTCGTGCAAGAAATATTGATTTTTATTAATTTGAATCGGCATCCTTACAATAAAATTATGTGTGCATATAAAGTCTATAAAATACACCAATAAAAATGTGGTGCTTTTTCAAATTCAAAACTTGGCAATACTGCCTTTTGTCCGATGCTTCCTCTTTTTATTACCTCCCTTTTATTAGCTCGGCATGTAACTATGTAATATTGATGCGCCTAAAAGATGCAGCGATTCTCAAGTTACATACCTGATGACAGTACGAAGGAAAATTATAATAGCGAGTTTTAGTTTCTTAAACTATAATTTTATTCTTTTCGAGTTCGTCTTGCACTCTCATTCTGGTATTTGTTGACGTCACGGCCAGTTGCTCTCAGCTCGATTGGCGCAATCTTGTATTCTATCATTCTTGTCTTGCTATGCTTTTTTGCTTTGGTCCAGACGTTGCATACTTTGCAGCGAAAGGAAATGCTATTTCCCCTGTATTTTGTTTTTGTGTGTTTGCAAGTTATGCAATCCGTGCAATCCGTGCTACGTGTAACGGCTTTGCAAGATTTGGAGAATACCCCTATTGCTAAACAGAGAGGATAAAATCTAGTTATTATAAAATGATTTATTTACTTCATTTAAAAAATTATAAAAAATCATTCAGCTCCTTACTACAATTTTAATTAATTTTTTTTTGTTCTAAACGCAGTTAATGCAAATTTCTTTGCAGTTTTAACTTTTCTATCTCAACTCCTTCGACACTGCTACATCTTGCCTGCTTCTGCAATATTTCCGGGGGTTCACTTCAAGAGGATTTTCGGCTCAGGTCTAGAATATTCCGTATAGTGCTTCCTAGTTCTCCCGGCAAATTCATTGTCAAACGACGCTTCATATTTGGTTCGGCCAATTGTAAAGCCAACTGTGTCAAACAGTCTTGCCGCGACGGCATAAAAAAATGTATCGTAGAAGAAACAAAAAATAGATCTGTGGTCATAAGCAATAATCGCCTAAGTAGATAAACCTGAATTCGAGAAAAAGCGCTTTAAATATTTTCATTGTAATGTTAACCTTATGAAGAAACCAAAATATTTACTTCTATAACTTTTTAAATAGAATAGCTAACGAGATGGGAGTTTCACATAAACATGGAATAGTTACGGTGATCATATTAACGAACGTAAAATAAAGGACATTTTTCCCAATGATTTTAGAATACAAACATACAACTTGTATGATGGTAACTTAGATCAAATATTTGCCAGTTAATTATATTATTAAATAGTACAAGTTCCTCTTCTCGAAAGGCGCTGTAACCGGATTTTAACCGATTCCGAAAAATGAAACCAAATCCTTATCAAGGACTTCGCCATCCTTTGCTGCCAGAATGCGTTTACCATAATTGAGCGGATTTTTATTGTTATTTTTCAGCCACAACTTTCCCTGTGCTTTTGTCAACAATGAATTTTACTCAAAGTATATTAATTTTCCTGGGAAATGTCTAAATATTAGTTAAATATATATTTTTTCAATTACATATTTAAATTACCCCTTATCAGTATTATCAAGGATTCGTGACCCTTAAGTGGGGTGCGAAGCAAACTGACGAAGGTTTTCATTCTGTTTTATTATGGACATTTTTATTTTTTCATATTCTATGTTTAAAAATTTACCTCTGCAAAATCCAAAGCTAATATAAAGGACAGTTATGAAATAAACGACAAATGGCGTCCTTTATTTTGACAAAAATTATAAAGGACAGGGGGTTAAAATAAAGGACTGTCCTTTAAAATAAAGGACGGATGGACACCTTAGGAATAGTAGCTGCAGAAAACGATAGCATATATAACTCAATTCTTTCTTAAGTCGACTTAGGCGGTTATTGCTTACGACCACAGAGATCAAATGTATCACACATTTTTATACCCGAGCGCAATTGTGCACAAGGGTATTATAACTTTGTTCAATATACCCTTGTGCACAAGTGCGCTCGGGTATAAAAAGAAAAAGACAGGGACTTAAAAACATTTGGAAGTAGATCGTGTATATATGGTCATTTAACACGGTTCAGAGAAAGGCGAATTTAATATAGGTAAAAATCTATACTAAAAAATTCTACGCACAATGACAGTATGAATTACAACGAACACATCATTTTGACGTAATTTTCTCCACGGCGGAAAATTTAGATTCGTTGGTAACACCACCTTATTAATTTCGCCTTAGTTCAGAGTAGAGATGGGGCGGCATATCGGCACCCGCGGACCCACGGTACTAACTTCAAAATCGCTATGATGGGTGGTATCGGGAAGTTTAAACAAAAAATACACTCCCGATTATATCCACGACTCCCCGAATAAAAACAAGTAAGAAAGTCTAAGTTCGGGCGGAGCCGAACATTAAATACCCGGCGCAAATATTAAATAAATGTTTTTCACCTTTCCGAAACCTACCGCAAGATGGTTAGCCGGGGTGTATCAATTTTGAGTAAATTAGCGTCCTTAAATTTCGAAATATTGCAGTTTCAAGCATTTCTGAAATTTACCGTTATATGAAAAACGGCCGTAGTTTTAGTCCGTAGTTTTCAATACCAACCTACCTTGGATTAACAGAAACCTACTTACCAAATTTCGTTGAGATATCTCAATTTTTTCTCGAGTTATCGTGTACACGGACGGACGGACAGACGGACAGACGGACGGACAGACAGACATGGCTTAATCGATTTCTCTTTTCATTCTGAGCATTTATGTATACATTTGTCTATATCTATCTCGATTCGTTTTGGCTGTTACAAACAACCGTTATGTGAACAAAATTAATATACCCTTGTGCACAAGTGCGCTCGGGTATAAAAAGATGTTCACTTAAAAAGCATTTTTACTTTTTCTTAAAAAAAATACTATACATATATATTGGAAGTGTACTTTATTTTTTCAGATTTTTTTGAAAAAGTACTATAAATTTCTTAGAAAATGTTGGCAACCCTAGTGCCAAGTTTGGGAAAAATTGGTGGAGCGGTTACCAAGCTACACACATGTAACCATAAGTGGGCGTGGCTACGCCCATTTTCCAAAAATTTATAATATTCTTATTTTTCGTCTAAAGTTATTGTAAATATGAATTTTGAGTGAATAATCTCCACTAGTTACTAAAATATCGCAGTTTTCGTATTTCTGAAAACTACCGTTATATGGGAGGTAGCGGTGGTTATTGTCCGATTTTGCCATTAACATCCGTCCTACGCCCGAAAGAAGTACTCGTACTCGTCGTTTCGTTAAGATATCTCAATTTTTACTCGAGTTATCTTTTCGTTCTGATCATTTATGTATGTATACATTTGTCTATTTCTATCTCGATTCGATTTTGCCTGTTACAAACAACCGTTATGTGAACAATATACCCTTGTGCACAAGTGCGCTCGGGTATAAAAAGAAAAAGACAGGGACTTAAAAACATTTGGAAGTAGATCGTGTATATATGGTCATTTAACACGGTTCAGAGAAAGGCGAATTTAATATAGGTAAAAATCTATACTAACAAATTCTACGCACAATGACAGTATGAATTACAACGAACACATCATTTTGACGTAATTTTCTCCACGGCGAAAAATTCAGATTCGTTGGTAACACCACCTTATTAATTTCGCCTTAGTTCAGAGTAGAGATGGGGGCGGCATATCGGCACCCGCGGACCCACGGTACTAACTTCAAAATAGCTATGATGGGTGGTATCGGGAAGTTTAAAAAAAAAACAAGTAAGAAAGTAAGGCAAGTATTAAATATATGTTTTCACCTTTCCGAAACTACCGCTAATGGTAAGCCGGGCGTGTATAAATTTTGAAGTAAATTAGCGTCCTTAAATTTCGAAATATTGAGTTTCAAGCATTTCTGAAATTTACCGTTATATAAAAAGCGGCCTCAATT
>NW_016158425.1:52992-61900 GCF_001687245.7 Rhagoletis zephyria
AAAGTCTAAGTTCGGGCGGAGCCGAACATTAAATACCCGGCGCAAGTATTAAATATATGTTTTTCACCTTTCCGAAACCTACCGCTAGATGGTAAGCCGGGGTGTATCAATTTTGAGTAAATTAGCGTCCTTAAATTTCGAAATATTGCAGTTTCAAGCATTTCTGAAATTTACCGTTATATAAAAAGCGGCCGTAGTTTTAGTCCGATTTCAATAATTTTCAACGTTTTGCTTTTGTGTAGCAAGCACAATAAATATACCGAGTTTGGTACAAATTGGTTGAACTGTTACCGATATATATATATGTCATCATAAGTGGGGGGTGCCACGCCCATTTTCCAAAATTTTATCATAAGCGTATTTCTTGGTAAAGGATTATTGCAAGCATCAATTTTGAATAAATTAGCTTTAATATTTACTGATTTATCAAAGATTTCGTATTTCTCCAAATTACCGTTATATGGGATGTGGGCGTGGTTATTGTCCGATTTTAAAAATTCCAATATCCTGTACCAAGACCAATAACTGTGCCAAGTTTGGCAGAAATCGGAAAAATTATTAGGAAAAATTAAAAAGCAACAAAGTCTAAGCGGTAGAAGTTATAGCAGCTATTTCGGAGATCACCACATCTCCTCGTCAGACTTCAGTTTTCTAGACTTCAGCAGGGATCGAACCTGCGTAGTCGATGTGCGAAGTCAGAAGCGTCAACCACTGAGCTATCTATGTACACCCCCTAAACTCTTGTTGCTAATTCATTTTCCTTATTCGACCACCTAGGTACTATCAAGTGCAGCTGATTTACCGCTATTTAAACTTGACAGCTTATTTGCTTTATTTTATAGTTTCAGGCAGGCTCTTCCTAAATTATGTATTTGTCAATGTTATTGTGGGTTATTAACAATTTATTTTTAATATTTTTATTGAGCTTTGTACCACGATTGTTTTATTAGGAAATATTGACATCACCACATCTCCTCATCAGACTTATTTTTTTTCTAGACTTCAGCAGGGATCGAACCTGCGTAATCGATGTGCAAAGTCAGAAGTGTTAACCACTGAGCTATGTATACCCCGTAAACTCTTGTTGCTAATTCATTTTCCTAATTCAACCCACTATTATCAAAAAGAAGTCTGATGAGGAGATGTGGTGATCTCCGAAATAGACAATTTTTCGGAAAATAAAAGGGTTTTTTACAGATTTTGCGAAAAAAGTATTTTATTGTTAACTTTGTAAATATTTCACTTAATTTTATGTTTTAAAATTTAAATTTTTATTTGCGTTTGTTAGCTTTGGGAGATAAGTACATGTCTTTTTCAGGTGTATTTTTTCTTAGGTTCTGTATAAAAAAAACTGTATAGGGTTTATCGAATGAATGGCCTCCTAGTCACCAGTTCCGAGTCTATTCGATTGCTGAATATGAGACCTTATGTTGGACAAAAGGGGGAGTATGAAGGCCTCAAATGGGGGAAATTACCCTATGGTTACAGATGATATGTAAGAAAGTAACCGACGAAGACTTGCGTGCCGCTTGCGATTTTCTCTCAAATTTCATGGCGCTGGTAAACCCAAATAAAGGTTAAAATCTAAAAAACTACTTCATAAAATTAAGTAAAATCTGTGAAAAATTAACAATTAACTCCTTTATCGCAAAATCTATAAAGGACCATTTTAGTTTTCAAAAAAACCTGTGCGACAGTTATTATTTTACGCGCTGTATATGATAAAAAATTAATAGCTGGAAAGAGGAGTACAAAAGAAGTACAAGACTAAAAAGGTAGTATATTTCCAGATATTTGTTTTGGGAGTACAAGTGAGTACATTGCAATAAAGAGCAGTACGTCTGGCAACCCTATGCGTGACCTACTCACGTCCCAAACACTATGCAATAGACCGTAATGCTTAGCCCTACCCGAATCTTTTATGCCTTATTTTCTAGAATTGCGATTCAATTAAAGGTTCCAGGACAATCCATTATGGAAAAGTGAAAAAAATTCGATCATGAATTTTTTATGAACATGCAAAACAATGACGCTAGAAAAAAAATCCGTTAACAAAAAAATTTAGATTTTTTGGGCAATCAAAATTATTCCTGAGTTTTTTTTCAAAAAGTTAACGGTATCGATGTAAATTGCGAAAAACGTTCATACCCTTCTTTCCAAGATGGCGGCGATTCCACATCTCCCTGAGTACTGATACAGGTGAAGCGGCAGCCAACATTAAAAAACATTTGCAGACAGCTCACAAAAATGATTTTTTTTTTGTTGAAGAAGTTTCACGTTTTTTCCATACAAAAGTATGTGCGACAATTTTCTTTTATATGGAGAACACTTCCAGCAAAAAAAATTGCCAAAAATTAACGATTTTATAGCAGCTAGAAACTTGCACTTTATTATACTAGAATGAAATGGTCTACAAAACTGCATACCAAAATTCTGATTAAAAAGTTTGAAATTTTGGTGAAAATAAGCAGAATTTTTAAAATTTTTGTACAAAGTTTGAAATCTGAATTTATATGGTGTTTGTTGTATACCAGCTAGACTTTTATAAAAAAAAAAATAATAAACATTAAATAAAAAAGACAAAATCGGTCAAAATATCGCAATTCTTTTATTTTGTGGACCACTATATGTATGTACATACATACCTAGCATATAAGTTCTTATGCATTGAGTGCAAGAGAGTGTATTTTAGTACAAAACGAAATGAAATTTTATGTTCCTAAATATTTTTTGCTTAGCACCATAAAAAAAAGTGTTTTATGTAATGTACATAAATGTGGTATATGTACATATAGTTTTACACTTGCATATGTATGTAAGTACATACATGTGTATGTAATGTTGCATAACAAGCCAATTAATTCAATTATTTCTTTTCTTTTGTTTTTTTTTTTAACTCCGTGAAATGAACTGATTTTATGAATTAATACATTTATTTGTAATATTTTATGGAATCGGCATCGGCATCGGCATCGCCGATTCTTTCCCCATATGCGGATTAATCGGCATCGGTACCTGAAAAAAGATTGGAATCGGTCGGACTCTAGATTTATGGACCTTACAAAAATCGCCAGATGGCCGAATTTTTATGTAATTTTTTACTGTGCTACTGTCGCAAACAATGGCCCATAGTTATAGTCATAATAAAGTCGACTCTAAAGTTAAAATCAGCTTTTTGGCATCAATGGAATATCTGTCAAAAAAGCTGCTTTTAGCTTTACAGTCTGCTTTATTTTGACTATAACTACGGTTAAATATTTCCAGTATTAAAATGTGAGATGGTGGAATTCCAACTTTACCGCAAAAATTCGATAGTTTTTTTTAGAAGTGTAGCCCGTAGTGATACCATTTCAACTCAAATATTTCCAGTATTCGAATCTCATAACTCTAATTTTATCAAGTAAATCGATAGTTTTGTAGAATTATAAGTACGACCATGCACAACATAATTCATTTCTTTCTAGTAATGCAAACAGATGCTTGGTTGCAAAAGTTACCAAAGTGAAGTAAAGTTACCAAGTTTAACAGTTAAACAGTTAAAAAGTTACCAATTTTGGTAGAAAGTTACCAATTGTGGCAACCATGCACGGAAAGCGTGTGGAACAAAGCTATTTTCACAACTTTTAAACGAATTGTTCTTCGTATTTGAGAGAACGCAGGCGATATCGAGGGATGACATCGGCCTTCTTAAGCTGTTCAGGGAAAACACCACAATCGACGCTGTGTTTATTAAGTGACATAACACGTCAACAATATTATGCACGTCTTTTTTCGAAGAATATTTGAAAAATTGTCTCCAGTGCAAGCTTTAAAATATTTTAGGGATATATATTTATTTGGAGGGATCGACTGGTTCATAATAAATGCTTGAGCTTAGTGTACGTTCCCTGGATAACGTGCTTAAGTCACATTATGAAAGTAATGATTAAAGACGTAGCTTTATGAACATAAGAAGTTTCCATTCTTTCTTAGCATCGTCTTTTTCGTTAAAATTATTTATATAGTAATTATTTTTGGAGTTTTCAGTTTCCTTTTTAACTGCTTTACATAACTTCTAAATTCATAGTTCATTCCCACCAAGCCTTAACTGCAGTTTATGCCTATAGATAAAGGGAGATTACACTTGAAGGGGGTTATTGCTCATGTTAAGTACAAGCAAGCAAAAGTAAAACAGCAAAAAGTAAGAAATAAATCCTGCCGTTCACCCCATGTGAAAATTCTTGTAACTTACCTCACCTCTTAGCTGTAGTTAAGATTTGGTGTAAATAGCCTATTAGATTTCAATTTCTTGCCGTCAGGATTCTTTTTGATGTTTTTACGAAGTGTATTTTTCTGACTTACTGTTTTCAACAAGTCAAAAGTTTTCAAAGTAACATTTTATCATATGAAAAGAGCATCCCCGACCTGGTGCTATATATTCTTTAGTTTCCCAATAAAAACAAAATTCTTCGATTTTAGAAGTCTAGGACGAGTTGAAGGTCTAAAGCTAAGCGTACACGGTAGATAAATCTCTCGAGAGTTTCACTGAAATAAAAATCTCCTCTCTCAATTAAGTTCACACGGTAGAGCAACTCTAGGAGATATTCACTCTAGCTATTTTCTAACGTCATAAAATACATTTTCGCAATATGAACGAGAATTAAATTTTCAAATTGTACTTATTTGCCGAAAAAAATTGTACCTAAAAGTAGACAAATGTACCTAAAAATTAAACATGGCAACCTCTCTCTTCGGTACTATGTGTACTTTTGGACTCGCATCAAACAACCTTTAATATTTAAAATTCCCTTGAAAGGAGTTTCTCCGAGCAGTTCCAGCCAAACTACTATATATATGTTTGTAGGTATTCATAATGTGACCAACCGTACTTCTTTCGGAAGTATGTACAGCAGGGGCGCACCCAGGAATATATTTTAGGGGGGGTTTTATATTTCTGAAGATATATCACCGGAAAATACTGAACATTTTCTTCAGATAATACGCTCTTTAAAATATATTTATGCAAGTTTTATGTACAGTATGTAATAAATAAATAAACGTTTTAAAATTCATAAAGTGCACTTTATTTACATAAGATTAACAGAACTCAAACACTTTTAACCGACTTTAAAAAAAGGGGAGGTTATCAATTCGCCGGAATACGTAACTTTGGACCACGTGAACCGATTTCAATAATCATTTTTTTGTAGAAAGATGGTACCTCAAGGTTCGTCCCGTAATTTGGTTTAGAGATCCTATGATTGGATCATGAAGAAATTAACGGTACCCCTAAATTTGAATATAAGAAATGAAGCCCGTTGTGTTCTTTCCTTAAAAACTACTTGTTTAATAAAAAGTGCTATAAATCAAGATGCGCTCAACTTTCAAAAGTACCTAAGAAAAAATTTTAAATACGACTCAGTAAAAATAAATTTATTGATTCCATGAATTTTTGCACTTTTTTGTTCCTTTTTTCGATTTCTGGTTTCTGGCTTTCAATAGAGATGCTGATTTTTCACGATTTCTAATTTTTTTTAATATTTCGAATACCGAAAAAATTAACTGAACTCTCAAGAAAAACCAAAAATTCATATAAAACGACGGACGAGAAATAAAAAGAAATTTTCTTTTACCAAAATTTCTTAAATCAGTTTGCAGCTCTCAAGAAAAAAATGCTCGTATATTCATTTCCTCATGAAAATTTACAGCAAAAGCAAAGCGCTTTTTCAAGCAACAGAAATTATAATAAATATTTCTTATAATTTCCTTGAGAGCTGGATTCTTAGCTTTAAGATACAGTTTGTATTTGAGGTTATTAGCTTTAGGGGGGGTTTGAACCCCAAAACCCACCCCTTGTGTGCGCTAATGATGTACAGCACTTCTTTTTTCGCTATTGTGCTTCGTACTTCGAAGTACAGTCAAATGTACTTCTTTGCGATATTTGGTACTTCAGGAGGGAGATTCTTTAACTAGTTAGCGACGATTTTCGGATCGCTAGGATATAAATGTTTTTGCGTCAAAAAGTACGATAGCGATGTACTTCTCCGATATTTTGGACGATCATCACATGGCCTGGGCGATAAATTCGTTCAAACCATTAAAGTCGCCGGGGACCGATGGCATCCTACCTGCGAAGCTGCAAAACGCTCTGAAGGTGTCGTGCAATTGGTTTGATCCTATTTATGCGAACTGCGTGAGGACCGGGTTTGGAGGGTAGTCAGTTTTGCGTTCATTCCGAAGGCCGAAAAAGGCTCTCATGTTGCCCCTAGGGATTTTAGGCCTATGAGACTCTTCGTTTTTGCTAAAAACGCTAGAGAGACTGATAGACCTGTAGGGGAGCATCTGTACTCAGTGTACAGGCAATAGGACCACTCCACAAAGTGGTGTTCTCTCTTCCCTGCTCTGGGTTGTGGTTGTAAACGACCTTCTAGAGGAACTGGAAAAAGTGGGCTNTTCCTGGTGACTGTTTTTCAAGAGCTCAATATGCTTGTTGCAGGAAAAGGTCGGTGAATACCGCTCTGCACACATTTCTAAAGTGCTCAGAGGAAGCCTTCACGCCTTTAACAATGTCACTCCAGAGGCAATAGTCAAGTATATTCATAATCTAGGGGTTGAAACAAACCTAATTTGTGCGAGAGATCAGACAGAACTGTCGCGGCGGAGTGGGGGAGCATCTGTACTCAGTGTACAGGCAATAGGACCACTCCACAAAGTGGTGTTCTCTCTTCCCTGCTCTGGGTTGTGGTTGTAAACGACCTTCTAGAGGAACTGGAAAAAGTGGGCTGTCGGGTGATCGCCTATGTAGATGATGTGGACCTTTGGTTAAGGGACGATTTCTATACACCCTTTTTGATCTGGTTCAAGGTTACCTGAACCAGGTAACAAGGAGGGCGATCAACGGCGGCTATCGTGGAAGCATAACATTAAGGAAAGGGTAGGAAAGGTATCGGTTGCCTTGTACCGCTGTAGGGGAGCTATCGGTAAAAGGTGTGGTCTCTTGCCCAAATTAGTTCATTTGCTCTAGGAAACCAGATTTAAGCCTATATGGTTTCAAGGAGCCCTTGTCCAATGAAACTCACTAGAGAAGGCTACACTTGTAAAACAGGAATTATCGGAGCATTAGGAACCACACCTACACTGGCGCTTAACATACATATGTTGAGCACGGTACCTGCGGATATTGCAGACAGAATTTTCGTAGCGCGAACTGCTATTAGGTTAAGAGAAAAGGACCCGGCCTTTTGTGATATAAAAAAAGAAAAGAAGGCGTTTTGCTGCTGCAGAAAATGTTTTTATAGGGCACTGTAAAGCACGTTATCTCTCAAGGACAGGACATTGTGCGATTGATTGTTAATCATGCGGTGAGACTAGGAGTTTCGACTGATCCTTTTGTATCACCTGCCAAGAGGAAGATGAAGTGGAATCATCTCCACACAAAGATGGAAGCATTTTGGCTCGCACTTCTGAACAAACACTGAGCTCTCGGGGATCGAAATTAGCCGCATTCGAAATTTCGTAATCGGCTCGCGACGTTAAGTTAGCCCAACCTATTCTGTACTTCTTTGAGCTATGAAATAGTTGGTCACATTAGGTATTCACCAAGTTGAGCAAGTGGCATGGCACTCTGACAAAACAGCAGATAACTCAAGCAACGACTATTGCCGGAGTGCCAGACCACCTGCTCAATTTGTGAATACTCCTTATGTTTTAACCAATAATTATGCCCCTTTGCAAAGGACGGAGGCTATTGGAAAAGCCATTGAAATGCCTTTGAAAATAAGAGAATCATTACCGATACATTATTTAGCTACGTTCTAAATGTGCCAAAATGGTGTGCTGGTATCGAATATACGATTTAATGTCGTACCCCTTTCAAAATTTTATAATCTGTGATGAAATTCATTGTCAAAAAGTCTATTTAGCTTGCTAAATAGAGCGTAGAGTTGACGTAGAGTTTTCGATCTTACTGCGTTGGACTGTGTACACGGCGAAAAAGACTCGCTAAATAACTCTCACGTAGACTTTGTAGGTGAGTCTCTCGTAGAGCTCTATTGAGTGTTTACACGTCTCTAGCGAGATTTTTGTTTAAATCTCGCGTTTTTTCTCTACTGTCTGAATGCGAATCTGTGGAAAACTTTACTTCCGGTCAGTTTAACCCACTTGCGGTCGAAACCGGAAGACGCCTGTTGGCGTTCAACCGCGGTGGTCCGCGTTTGCGCGCCACCACTGAAAAACCTAAGACGCTGAGAACAAATATGTGCATAGCATTGAAGGCTGAAAAAAACAGTAAGGCGCGGTGCACATTAGAGCGACACGATATGCGATATGAAATGCGCGCAGTGCACACTAGAGCGATGCGACATGCGATACCATTTGCGGTATGATAGCTACACAAACGCTTCTCAGTTAATACCATGAGTTAATCCGATGAAGACATTGCTGTCGCATATTGATGATGTGTATAAAGTTAGCGAAACAACATCATGAAAAAAATGTCGCATATACCCATGAATTTGCCGTTTTTTTGCCGCTAATTAATTGTTGAAAAAATAATTTTGTCGCTCTGGTATTTTTTAGATATAAGGAGTTTTGCTAACTTTATATAAAGTTATATTTTTATTGAGGAAAAATTGAAAAAGCAACAAAGTCTAAGTGGTAGAAGTTATAGCACTATTTCGGAGATCACCACATCTCCTCATCAGACTTCTTTTTTCTAGACTTCAGCAGGGATCGAACCTGCGTATTCGATGTTCAAAGTCAGAAGCGCTTAACCACTGAGCTATAAACATCCCGTGACTCTTGTTGCTAATTCATTTTCCTTATTCAACCAACTACTATCAAGTGCAGCTGATTTGCCGCTATTTAAACTCGACAGCGTGGTTGTTGTTGTCAATTCTATACATCCATTTGCTTATTTGCTTTTTTGTAT
>NW_016158425.1:61925-64175 GCF_001687245.7 Rhagoletis zephyria
TTTTAATATTTTTATTGAGCTTTGTACCACGATTGTTTATTAGGAAAAATTGTAAAGGCAACAAAGTCTAAGCGGTAGAAGTTATAGCACTATTTCGGAGANCGCCAGACCACCTGCTCAATTTGTGAATACTACTTATGTTTTAACCAATAATTATGCCCCTTTGCAAAGGACGGAGGCTATTGGAAAAGCCATTGAAATGCCTTTGAAAATAAGAGAATCATTACCGATACATTATTTAGCTACGTTCTAAATGTGCCAAAATGGTGTGCTGGTATCGAATATACGATTTAATGTCGTACCCCTTTCAAAATTTTATAATCTGTGATGAAATTCATTGTCAAAAAGTCTATTTAGCTTGCTAAATAGAGCGTAGAGTTGACGTAGAGTTTTCGATCTTACTGCGTTGGACTGTGTACACGGCGAAAAAGACTCGCTAAATAACTCTCACGTAGACTTTGTAGGTGAGTCTCTCGTAGAGCTCTATTGAGTGTTTACACGTCTCTAGCGAGATTTTTGTTTAAATCTCGCGTTTTTTCTCTACTGTCTGAATGCGAATCTGTGGAAAACTTTACTTCCGGTCAGTTTAACCCACTTGCGGTCGAAACCGGAAGACGCCTGTTGGCGTTCAACCGCGGTGGTCCGCGTTTGCGCGCCACCACTGAAAAACCTAAGACGCTGAGAACAAATATGTGCATAGCATTGAAGGCTGAAAGAAACAGTAAGGCGCGGTGCACATTAGAGCGACACGATATGCGATATGAAATGCGCGCAGTGCACACTAGAGCGATGCGACATGCGATACCATTTGCGGTATGATAGCTACACAAACGCTTCTCAGTTAATACCATGAGTTAATCTGATGAAGACATTGCTGTAGCATATTGATGATGTGTATAAAGTTAGCGAAACAACATCATGAAAAAAATGTCGCATATACCCATGAATTTGCCGTTTTTTTGCAGCTAATTAATTGTTGAAAAAATAATTTTGTCGCTCTGGTATTTTTTAGATATAAGGAGTTTTGCTAACTTTATATAAAGTTATATTTTTATTGAGGGAAAATTGAAAAAGCAACAAAGTCTAAGTGGTAGAAGTTATAGCACTATTTCGGAGATCACCACATCTCCTCATCAGACTTCTTTTTTCTAGACTTCAGCAGGGATCGAACCTGCGTATTCGATGTTCAAAGTCAGAAGCCTTAACCACTGAGCTATAAACATCCCGTCGACTCTTGTTGCTAATTCATTTTCCTTATTCAACCAACTACTATCAAGTGCAGCTGATTTGCCGCTATTTAAACTCGACAGCGTGGTTGTTGTTGTCAATTCTATACATCCATTTGCTTATTTGCTTTTTTGTATAGTTTCAGGCAGGCTCTTCCTAAACTATGTATTTGTCAATGTTATTGTGGCTTGTTAACATTTTATTTTTAATATTTTTATTGAGCTTTGTACCACGATTGTTTATTAGGAAAAATTGAAAAAGCAACAAAGTCTAAGCGGTAGAAGTTATAGCACTATTTCGGAGATCACCACATCTCCTCATCAGACTTTTTTTTTCTAGACTTCAGCAGGGATCGAACCTGCGAATTCGATGTTCAAAGTCAGAAGCGTTAACCACTGAGCTATAAACATCCCGTAGACTCTTGTTGCTAATTCATTTTCCTTATTCAACCAACTACTATCAAGTGCAGCTGATTTGCCGCTATTTAAACTCGACAGCGTGGTTGTTGTTGTCAATTCTATACATCCATTTGCTTATTTGCTTTTTTGTATAGTTTCAGGCAGGCTCTTCCTAAACTATGTATTTGTCAATGTTATTGTGGCTTGTTAACATTTTATTTTTAATATTTTTATTGAGCTTTGTACCACGATTGTTTATTAGGAAAAATTGAAAAAGCAACAAAGTCTAAGCGGTAGAAGTTATAGCACTATTTCGGAGATCACCACACCTCCCCATCTGACTTCTTTTTTCTAGAAAGTATTTTTTTGATAATAAGTGACAACAGTGAAAGATTTTATGTATCTAGCTACTTAAATAGAGGAGTTATAACGAAAAATCTTATATCTGAAAAATCAGTTGTATGAGAGCTATAGGTTATGGTGAAACGATCTTTGTAATTTTCACTCTAAGTTTTCTGTTGATAATGGGTGGAAGTATTGCAAAATTTCATGTTCCTTGCTGCATAAATGGAGAAGTTATAACGAAAAATCTCATATCTGAACAATCAGTTGTATGGGAGCTATA
>NW_016158425.1:64353-70368 GCF_001687245.7 Rhagoletis zephyria
TGTTATAGTGGTCCGATTCTTCCGCTTCCGACACATGATTAATACATTATAAAATATAACGAAAAATCTTATATCTGAAAAATCAGTTGTATGAGAGCTATAGGTTATGTGGAAACGATCTTTGTAATTTTCACTCTAAGTTTTCTGTTGATAATGGGTGGCAGTATTGCAAAATTTCATGTTCCTTGCTGCATAAATGGAGAAGTTATAACGAAAAATCTCATATCTGAACAATCAGTTGTATGGGAGCTATATGTTATAGTGGTCCGATTCTTCCGGTTCCGACAAATGATTAATACATTATAAAAATACACCCACCTACCAAATTTGATCCGGATATCTCGAAAACTGAGAGACTAGATTGCATACAAACAGATGGACAGACGGACAGACAGACAGCCAGATGACAGACGGACAGACGGACATTGCTAAATCGACTAAGCTCGCCGTTCTGATCATTTAAGTATACATTTTAATGGGTCTATCTCTTCTTATTCTGGTACTTACAAACATCGGACCAAAGTTATAATACCATTTCAGGCTCATGAAAGGTATAAAAAGAGCTAATAATAGGAAAACGTACTGGATGCACCCGTTTAGTGTGAGGAACATAAAGTACTGTTCGGGAATTATTGCGTATGGTGTAATTTCATGCACCCACCCATAGTATCGTATAATTATACCAGATTTCGACATTGCCTTATTTGAAAAATTGCCTTTAAAATTTTACTATAAGGCAGCCGAATGCCAGAAAATAAAGCGAGAAAGCTGTTTTGTTACTTCACCAGTTTATTGCGCCCTGGTTCTATGCAAACATTTAAAGGTTTTCCAGCTTAAAAAGCATGCAGATAAAATTCATACAAAAGCGTTATATTCAATTAGCCGAGCAGTTATTTAAGACGACATTTTGTTAGGCTTTTCATAAGCAAAAATATTTTGTGAATATTACTCTCTTCATATGAGTTATATCACATTTTTTGTTTAATTGCATTTTTTTCGGAATAAACAAAGATATTTTTCCATCTGCCATTAAACTGTTTTTGTTACAAATAGTATAAATAGGCAATGGGAAATAAGGCAAATTTTTTTTTATTTCCAAACTTTGTTGGAAATAAAGGAAAACTCGGATTTTGGTATTAATTCCCATTTAAAAGTGGAATAAAGCAAATTTTGCGTTATTGACGTTTGAGCCCTGTACCTGAACCTACCTATGGGCGTTATTTCCGGGGGCCTTATTGAACTCCACCGATTAATTGAATTACATACCCAAGTTTGTAAATTAAATAGAAATTAATTGAGTTGCTTGTTTACCCACAAACACTTGAATTCGGGTGTCAAAATACTTTGTTGATTATTATGGACTTATGCGTTCACCATTATTGCTTATTTATAAACACCGGGATTATCATATGGAAAATTTTGACANACCCACAAACACTTGAATTCGGGTGTCAAAATACTTTGTTGATTATTATTGCTTATTTATAAACACCGGGATTATCATATGGAAAATTTTGACATGCATTTATGTATTAGCTCATGCAAAACACTTGTGAATATAAATTTTTTAATATGATTGAGTAAACTGGAAAAGAAGATATTACCACTTGAAAGCTCTCTCGAAGCATGCGGCACCCGGAGATCTTATCAAATGACCCTTTAATAGCTCATGGCTGAAGATTGAGAAGCTCTAGGCGCACAACACCACCTAACACGGTTGTCACATTTCAACTGTCATTTACATCATTCAATATTATAATTAATTAGATATGTATGTATGTATGTGCTTTTTATTTATTCAAAATATATCTGTATTTATGCGATCGTCACTTGACGTGCATCTAAGAATTTTTGATATACACATTACTTAATATCTGTTCTACTCGATGAGTTATCGAATGTTTGGATCAGCAGTGGAACTTTTACGTGTTGACGTGTGAATATAGATGACACAATTTTTGACATTTGCATTTCATTTTATGCTATGATAAATGACATAATTAAAAAAAATATTTTGGGTAAATACTTATGTAAGTAGGAACATGCTAAATAAAAATATTTTTTTTTATAATAAGAATTCTTTAATTAAAAAAGGGAAATTGTTGCGATTGCGATATCAAAATGAAAGTTTTGTTTGTATAAACGATAAAAGTAATTAAAAAGGTTTAAAACGTAAAATTTATTGGTTGGATATTTTGTTGAATACGATAATTACCTAAATTGAAAATATGCGCTTACATACATACATATGTAATTATTAGTTTTCAGCGAATGTCATTTGTTTAAATAAATACAAATAGAAAATTTTGCAATCCCTTTTTTGAAGGCACCGTTCGCTCGATTCCAATGAAACATATACCGATTTAAAGGATATAACTTCCTCTAATCCAGAAATGTTAATACCGATATATAGGGGGCGTGGCATCTGACATATAGACTAAAATGTGAAAACCACTATATCTCTAAAACGAATTATGCTGGAGAACTGAAACTTAGCACAGATGCATAGATTGTAAATACCTTACCCACGGTGAAAAATGGTATGTACTGGGAAAGTAGGAGTGGCACCTCCTATACAAACTGAAATTCTCTTATTGGCCATCTCTGTAACCGCCTATGCTAACGTCCTGAAATTTGACACAGCAACATATGTTGTCAATACCGTACTTACGGCGGAAAGTGGTAAATTTTGGAAAAGGGGGCGTGGCACCGCCCATACAAACTGCAATTCTCATAACGCTTATCTCTGGAACCGCCTATGCTAACGTCCTGAAATTTGACACAGCAACATATGTTGTCAATACCGTACTTACGGCGAAAAGTGGTAGATTTTGGAAAAGGGGGCGTGGCACCGCCATACAAACTGCAATTCTCATAACCTTATCTTGGAACGCTATGCTAACGTCCTGAAATTTGACACAGCAACATATGTTGTCAATACCGTACTTACGGCGAAAAGTGGTAGATTTTGGAAAGGAGGGCGTGGCACCGCCAATACAAACTGCAATTCTCATATCACTTATCTCTGGAACCGCCTATGCTGACGTCCTGAAATTTGCCACAGCAACATATGTTGTCAATACCGTACTTACGGCGAAGAGTGGTAGATTTTGGAAAGGAGGGCGTGGCACCGCCAATACAAACTGCAATTCTCATATCATTCATCTCTGTAGTCGCCTATGCTAACGTCCTGGAATTTCATACAGAAACATATGTTGTCAATACCGTACTTACGGACTGAATTGTTTGACATATTAGTCAGTGATGAACATCTCATCTATACATACGAATACATATGCATATTTTTTATAAATTAAAATCGAGGCTCCTTTTTCGGTATATTTTCACAAGCTACTGAGGAGGAGACTTGGTAGAATTAGCAATCAATCCGGTATTAACGTTCATAATTCGATGTTAAGTTTTCCTGTAAATTTGCTATAAATTATGCTGGGGGACTTCAAAATAGTAATTCGCATAAACTATTTAATATTGGTGACAGGAAGAATTCAAAAGTGTATACAAAAATATGTCGAATTTCGACAACTGGACGANATATTGGTGACAGGTAGAATTCAAAAGTGTATACAAAAATATGTCGAATTTCGACAACTGGACGATACTAGTTTGTTTAAATATTAGAGAGATATTTGATTTAATGTCTCAACAAAATTCCCTCTTAAGCAGGGATCGCATCATTTGTACATTTGTACCACAGAGTGGTGTTGTTAAGAAATTTTTTGTCGAGCATGATTTAACTTCAAAAAGAACTTTCCTAACAAAACCACTCTGTAATGGTGAAAATGGACAAATCTGTACAAATCTAAAAATTGTGTGATCCCTGTATGTATTTATGTATGTATTACACACATATAGCTCATTTGCTGCTGGAGTGTCTTAATCAATTTTCTCAAAACATAGAAGAAGAAGTGGGGGCCATTTCTACATACTTAGCTCAAACTTTTGTCTCGAGTATTACCAGAGCCGAAATTTTAAGCTTTTGCTTAGAATTCAATATTTTGATTACGCAGAGCTTCCAAGGTCAATTTTAACGACCATGCATACTGTGCTTACTTTAAGGTATAAAGGGATTGCACTGCCACGATTATCCTTGAATTTTTGATGATTTCCTAAAACATTTATGTTCGTTTCACTGGACTGTTAAAGAAAATCACTCAAATTACTGTAAAACTCGCTTTATTGTTAAACAATTTACAACACTACTCGCAGATTGCCAATTCGAATCGTCACGATATCATGACACAATTTTCGGATTATGACATGCGTGCACGTACTCTTTATCCCATTCAGCTTGTACGACTAAAGTATCACGTAATTTTCTTTCGTATGGTTTTCGGTCCGTGAGCGGATNTACGATTCGAGCCCTGTACTTGGTTTGACACAGCTGAATATTAGTTGCATTCGCGTACCGGTTAGTTACTGAAAGTTATCAAAAACTAACAGCTTGCAACTTGCGGGGAATTTGACTCGTTGCGGANGTTACGATTCGAGCCCTGTACTTGGTTTGACGCAGCTGAATATTAGTTGCATTCGCGTACCGGTTAGTTACTGAAAGTTATCAAAAACTAACAGCTTGCAACTTGCGGGGAATTTGACTCGTTGCGGAGAATCGGGGTATTAGCTGCTCTTGAGGGAAATTTTGACTACACATTTAATTTTAAATCATTAAAGAACTTACCTAGAGTGCAGAATACTTTTTGTAACCTTTTATTTTTTAGTCACAATTGCAACTCTCCAATTTCGCATTAGCAACACTATATAAAACATTAATTTCAGCAATCAAGGCGAATTGAATCCGCCCTGTTAGTAGAGTTGGGAAGTTCACGGGATAGTTAGTTCAATGCACTACGTCATTGAATCGATCGAACGAACTACATAGTTCGAAATTTTAAATGAACTATTTGCTCCAGGTTGCCGTTTTAAATTTTACTTATACAGTATATTTTGCTTTGCTGCCTCTATGCTTAAGTGCACATTTAAGATACCTACCCCAAAACGCGCATCAGAGGCATTATTTTTAACATTTATAAGGAAACTGCTCCGATAGATGCATTTAGCATACCTGCACATTGGCGATACCTGCCTTAAGAATTGTGCGACTAGTATCAATTATCAAAGAAAGTATTACGTTTACCTGCACTGGCCCTACAATTACCTAATTTTACAACTGTTTATTTATTTTGTTCATCTCGCAGAACAACGAAAATGGCTATAAATTTATGTAGTTATATAGATAATTAGATACTATTCGGTAAAACTTTCGCTTGCAGTAATTTCTACGTGGTAAGTGCTTCTCCATTATTTGGTTTCATAGGGATTTGGATACCTTCCTCATTGAAGTAGTAAAGAAAATTCGCTTAAGTGCCTTTTTCGGTTAAGTGCACAAGTTTTTCGTGCAAAGAAGGATGTGCAGCTAAGCAAAATATACTGTATCCATTTATATATGGCCCATTCCACGTCCACCGGGCCACTCCTACGGCCAAAAATTGATGTGCTCGAGAAAAACGTTTGAGGGCTCAATTGTTCAAGATGGCGGCACCTATATGGCGGCCAGAAACCCGACAAAAATCAACAGAACAGATTAAAATGCTTGTAAGAATTAAGTCTTTAACTCAAATTTTACCTACTACAGACCCTTTAAAAGATCACATGGCAGGTTACCGAAAGGTAGACGAATTTTTAAGAATCAACGGACTTTTCATTCAGAATTGCTAGACCATTTTCGAGTATGCAGTATCTTTATCTTCATCTTCATTTNAAAATAGCAATCACGTTGGACTGTCTTTAACTCAAATTTTACCTACTACAGACCCTTTAAAAGATCACATGGCAGGTTACCGAAAGGTAGACGAATTTTTAAGAATCAACGGACTTTTCATTCAGAATTGCTAGACCATTTTCGAGTATGCAGTATCTTTATCTTCATCTTCATTTCCATTTCCATTTCAATTTTCATCTTCATCTTCATCTTCATCTTCATCTTCATATTCATCTTCA
>NW_016158425.1:70468-85984 GCF_001687245.7 Rhagoletis zephyria
ATTTTGGAAAATGGGCGTGGCACCGCCCACTTATGATCACATATATGCTTCTCGGTAACCGTTCCACCAATTTGTACCAAACTGNTTATTCAAAATATGTGCTTGCAAAAATTTTTTACCAAGAAATACGTTTATGATGAAATTTTGTAAAATGGGCGTGGCACCGCCCACTTATGATCACATATATGCTTCTCGGTAACCGTTCCACCAATTTGTACCAAACTGGGTATGGTTATTGTCCTTGCCACATAAAAGCTAAACGTTGAAAATTATTGAAATCGGACTAAAATTACGGAGCTTTTCAGATAACGGTAAATTTCGGAAATGCTTGAAACTTCAATATATCAAAATTTAAGGAAGCTAATTTACTCAAAATTGATACCACGTAGCGGTAGCTTTCGGAAAAGTGAAAATCATATTTTTAATATTTGAGTCCGGTATTTAATGTTCGGCTCCGCCCGAACTTAGACTTTCTTACATGTTTTTTGTTTATTTTCAATCTTTATAATTTATCAAGCTTTTGATTTTTGTACTAGGGTCCCAATTCTTGATAAATAAAAAAATTACAAGATATAGAAATTTTGAATTTATCAGGTTCACAGAATCGGGCTGTAAATTTTCCTTTTTAGAGATCGCATGGTACTGACAAAATCATTTTTATGAGTAATAACTTCGTTAAACAATTATTCGCATACTTTTACGTTCAATTCAGCTGAACTGTAATAGATTGCGAGTGACTCTTCAATTTTGAAATTTCTTGTTTGCCCCAAATCAACAACGGGTAAACTTTCTAATGATAACCTACCTTTTAAAGCATCGATAGTAAAAAAAACATCGATGTTTAAAACAATATTAAAACATCGATACTATCGATAGTGCTCTGATGTTTTTGCTTCTCTAGTATCCACAAAGATCTTAATATAAATACGGCACATGAGTTCATAAGAAAGCTTTGCGCCAGTTACTAAGCACGGTTAATGAACCATCCAAACCGACTAGTGAGAGATGGCATAGATCATTCTCATGACAGCCGGTTCTACGTACCGGAATGACTCGGGCATTACCCGACCAAGGGCGATACCCTTCAATCATTTTACGTCCATGGAGCAATCCCTTGCAGCCGGATTTCTCCGCATTCTTCTTCTCCGGGCAGGCGTTGAGCCCAACCCCGGACCAGAAACATACTTTTACTGTGTCTGCCAGAATCGACTCCATCCGAACTCCACTTCAGTTAGGTGCAATTCATCCAACGGATGGAGTCACCTAAGAACCTGTTCTGACCTAATGTGTCACCGGGAGTGGACCACAAGCTTTATGGCTCCCTGTTGCTCAAGCCCAATGCCACCATCAGCTTCCACGGCTATCCCCTCGCGCAACGCGCGGGTGCGAACCAGCACCCGAAGAGTCTGCACGTCTCCTAGAAGCTCCCCTGAGCAACAGCAAACCTCCCCACCCCCTCAACCCACACACCAATATACCGGCCGCTCCAACACGCGCGTGCGAGCCAACAGCAGCTCCTGGTTGCCCACACCATCTGCTCAGTGTGCCAGAACAGAGTATACCGGAACGTGTGATCAGTCAAAAGCAACACATGCCTTGGCTGGTGCCACTTCCGTCTATGCTCTGGACTACGCACCATACACGAGTAGACAACGAAGTATATCGCCCCCTGCTGTAGAGACTTCCGACGCAAACAACATCGCACCCACTGCAGCTACCTACAACAGCAACAGTAACTGCGTCAGGCNGTCAAAAGCAACACATGCCTTGGCTGGTGCCACTTCCGTCTATGCTCTGGCCTACGCACCATACACGAGTGGACAACGAAGTATATCGACCCCTGCTGTAGAGACTTCCGACGCAAACAACATCGCACCCACTGCAGCTACCTACAACAGCAACAGTAACTGAGTCAGGGGCAACAGGCCCAAGGTAGACCCCGCACGTCCCTCACCCGCTGTATCGCGACCAGCCTCCCAAAGCATACGAAACTCTTACAACTTATCTGCAACGGACTCTAGAGCAAGATTGAAGAGATAGCAGTATTTATCGGTCGGCATGGCATATTAATAGCTGCAGTCCAAGAAACGAAGTTCCACAGCAACTTAACTTTGTTGACAATGGTGGTGGATTAGCGTTCATCGCACACCACACAGTACAGTATCGGCTTATCGAACAAGACATCGACCCGAGGGACACCATCCTAGAATGTCAGGGCTTAGCTGTCCGGTCAGTCGATGTCGAGCTCAAAATATTTAACGTGTATATACCCCCGTCCGGCATGATATCACCCTGACATAGGTGCGCTACTCAGAGGTGAAAACCGAACGGTAGTAGATGACTTCAACGCGCACCACGATCTTCGGCACTGAAACCTGGCTAAGGATCGTAGGGAAAACCTTTTGGCTGAGCATATAGATGATTCGATATTCCGCACCATGAACGACCACTAGGATTGTGGGCAGCTGCAGCAGGCCCACACCTTTACTCACCTTTACTAGCCTGCTCTCCTTCTCCGCGCACACAACTGCAGTTGTCAACAAAGTACAGAGCCGCAACAAGGTCCTCAAATCGCTCGCCGGCAGCATTTGGGCAAAGACAAAGAAATGTTGCTGGCAACGTATAAGGAAATTGGCCGGCCGGTTCTAAATTATGGACGCCGGCGACTAGCTACAGACTTGTCAGAACGCCGGACTCTGGACAGCGACTGGGTGCCTTCTGATGTCGCGTGAGCACCACCTACACAGCGAGGACTGAGTGCTCCCTGTAAGGGAGTACAACATAATGCACTGTAAGCAGTTTATGGTGGGGTGCCACAGAAGTGAACACCCTAACATCCGACTGCTAGAAGAGGAGCCTCCGCCTAGGCATGTCAGGGGGCACCTGGCACCTATTCGTGTACAAGCACGCGATCAACGACATTCATAGGGAGTCGGTCCCCACCTACTCTCGGCCTATGAATGCTGTGATAGGAGCCCAATCACCACATGTAGAAGAGACGGAGCTTCAGCTGTCAAAAGAGACCCGCGTTACCCTGGCTCAGTTACGGTCTGGATATTGTAGTCGCCTCAACAGCCACCTGTCCAGACTCGACCCCAATATCCCCAATGAGTGCGCGGCACGTGGAGACTCCCCGCATGACACCAACCACTCCTTCACATGCCAGCTGAATCCTACTCAACTGACACCCTTCTCCCTTTGGTCCGACTCTATTGAAACAGCCCGTTTCCTGGGCCTACCGTTAGTTGAGCTTGACGACAATGATTGAGGGTTGAACCGAAATAGGCGGGGGTTAGTAGTGCCGCTACAACAACAACAACAACTAGCGAAGGGATTTTTTGTCCAGGATATAAGATCTGCACCGTTCGCTCGATTTTCAAAAAAGGGGTGTCAAATTAAAGCGTTTTGCCTGTAGATGTGTAAATTGATTTTAGTTTTTCGAAAAGGGTTGCCACCTGTTGAACCATTAAACTCAAATTATTTAGTAATATATGCCATCATATCAGCACCGTTTGCCCGATTTACCAAAATGAGGTGTCAAATTTAAAGGCTTAGACTGCACGTGTGCAATAAGGTTTTAATTTTTTTAAAAAAAGGGGCCACCTTTAAAACAAATTATATTCAAATTACATAAAAAATAAAACAAATTATTAACAAATGGATATCAATCGCAGTGGTTTTGAAAAGCTTTGTTTTTAACTTAACTCTAGGAGGGTTGCAACCTGTTTAAAAAATAAAATTCAATTTGAATTAAGGGAATTAAGTAAGGGAAATATCACCATATAGGTGCCAAACGAAAGGGGTATCAGTAAGTAGTAGTTTGAAAATATCTTTAAGAGGGTTGCCACATCCTTGAAAGGTCGAATTTAGTTAACTTATACACAAGTTACATATACAAAATATCAAAATATGTATGTCAAACGAAACAGTGTTAAGAAACCTTAAGTTTGAACACTGAGATTAGTTTTGAGGTGTTGGAAGAGGGTTGCCACCTGTTTAAATTCAAAGTATTTAATAAGTTAAATGAATTATTCAAATATGGGTATCAATCAAAGGGGGTTTGAAAAATCTTTATTCCTGAACTATGTATATTTAGCGGGGTTACCACGTGTTTAAAAAATCAAATTGAACTTAATTCATCTGTTATTTAAAATATATGTATATGGAAGGGTCAGACGAGGGAAAGTTAACAAGGTTTTAGCTTGAAAGTACTTATGAAGAGAGCTGCCACCTGTTTGAAAGGTCTAATTTAATAAACTAATGAAAAAAATACATGAAATACGAGAGTCAAACGAAAGAACTTTGAGAAATATTTTGTTTGAACATTTGGAATGTTGAAGAGGGTTGCCACGTGTTTAAAAAGTTACATTGAAATAAATCAATAAGCTAAAGAAATTACAAAAGGGTAAGTATCAATTGAAATGGGTTTGAATACTCTCTATTTCTGACCTTTATTTAGGAGGATTACCACGTTGAACAATCATATTCAACATAGTTCATCAGTTTGTTGAAGTACATGTGCATCACATGTCAGACAAAAGAGATCTAAAAAGATTTTAGTTTAAAAATACTTTGGAAATTTTTTACCATCTGTTTGATAAGTCGAATTTAGTGAACTTAAGGCTCTGGCACATACAGCTTTCGTGCTGCTTTGGCGTTGGTTTTGCTTTGACATCTAAGATAAATACATACGTTTATATGAAGCTGTTCACATAGGCAATGCTGACGCCAAAGCAACACGAACGCTGTTTAACTCTTACCGTTTTGCGCGCGTTGACAGTCCCTTGATGAAATCAATCACTTTTTGCTAATAAACATACAAAATCATGCAATGAAAAAGGACCGCGATGACCAAATCGTCACTGCGCCAACAAAAACAGTTTTTTAATAACTTTTCAGGAGAGCAAAAAAACTGATTACTGGTGCCAATAGGCAATATTTTGAAAATGTATTAAAATATAAATACAAATTATCCTAAAAATATGTTATTGATTTATGAAATAAAAAATAAATTTTTTTTACCAATTACGACGTGATCAACATTTTCGCCGCTTTAAAGCACATAGCTGTTTTTATAGACGATTTCAATTTGCTTTTGGCGGTATGGAATCGTATGCAATTTGTACATAATACTGCCATTAGGCCTAGATGCAATGTATAGAAGTTGAGGACTAGGGATGCAAATTTTGAGCGGTAACATCGATACATCGATGTTTCGATGCATCGGAGAAAAGAACATCGGGGCTAAAATACATCGCCAGAGAAACATCGATATATTGATGGTTTCCGATGTTTTGCAATTTGTTAATTTCTACTTAAATTTAAAGCAATATTGAATACTGTAATAGTTATGAATGTATTTTCCTGTATCTTATTATCCTTTCTATACCCTTTCTATTATAAGAATCAAAATGCATACCATCATTAGGTCGTTCGGGCCTAAAGATCCTAGGCCTGAATTTGTTGAAATTCTAAGGGGTGTTTGGTTCTGTTTTAACGGCTGGGTGATTAGCATTCAGAATGAATCCAACAATTTTATTGAGCTTGGGGCCGTCTTTTATGCAAAATGTTGTGGGAAAGCAACAATAATTTACAAAGGTAAGAAGTTATAGTTGCTATTTTGGAGATCACCACATCTACCAATCAGACTTCTTCAACCGCGATTTCGAAATAGCAGCTATAACTTCTACCTTTTGTAAATTATTGTTGATTTTCAATAACATTTTTCATAAGAAACGGCCTCAAGTTCAATAAAATTATTGAATATAATTGTTATAAGGCCATAAAAAAAAAAAAAAAAACTGAATGAATAATAAATTTAAGGTCAGTCAAACATACCGAAAGAAAGTCGGAGTCTCCTTAAAGACGTTCTTTAAAGCATCGGTATAACTTCCATCGATGTATCGTCAATTTCGCGATGTTAGTAAATTGTAAACATCGATGGCAAACATCGAAAATTGAACCGATATTATCGATGTTTCAGAAACATCGATGCATCGTTTGCATCCCTATTGAGGACTCGATTAGTAAACTGCCCGTTGCTCCTGTTACGTAATGAAAAATAGTCAGAAACGTTTTTATTGGATTTTTGTAATAAAAATTAATGCAAAGTGGTGAGTGGACACATATTTTGTACAAACCATGAAATTGCCAGAGATGCGAACTGTTTTTTCGGTCAGCGTATTAACTTGACCCAATGCACTGTTTCAAAGTTGGGTGATATCCAATGAAAGTTCGTATATACAAGAAATAATTTCAATATACATAATTATAATTGAATTTTTATTAAATGCTTTCATTAAATTATACATTAAGCAAATTTGCATAACATAGTAAATTTCATGAAAAGGTAAAACTAAGTATTTATCGAGGTAGATTATCACAAAACGAATGGAAATCTTTGTGTATATATTTCTTTAACGTTTCAAGGCTGTTGCGTTTAGATCGAAAAATTTTTTTGGACCATCGTACAATAGCACCGTTTCGTATTGCTGTAATAACAGAGCTCGTTTTTGTGGCAATGATGCCTAGCAGTCGGTATGACGCAACTTGAATTTGACTTCACCATTTACATAAAGCAATCCTCTGATACTGCTTACCGGTGCTTCCCCAGGTTTTTTACTTGACCTTATAGTTGTAAAGTTACCAGGAACACTCTCATAATAAAAAAAAAGTTGTATACTCTGTTATGAACCCCAAGGCTGACAGCAGACGACGATTCTGTTCAGTAGTCACAACGGCTAGGCAGTGTGCACTGGCTTGTCCCGGAGCTACAGCTTCGTGGGTTCGTACAAAGCCACTGCGACAAGAATCGTCTCGAACGCCATGAACGAGGGTCAGGCCACAAATAAATTATTTATTTGCACCTTGAAGAAGAAAGAAAAAAATAAAACCACTTGAAAACCTATCAACATTTGCACCAGTTATCATGGACCATACACAATCCTACCTCTATCCATACCAAAATGATCAGCAGCGCCGCATCTGCTTGGGATACTCTCATCCCTCCCTTCCATTGGCTTTAAAGATGTTATTAAGCCCGTTTTATCTGCCAACCTAACACTTAGCTTTCGGACAAAAATATATTAATTAGAAATCCATACTTTTACAAACAGTTTTATTTGTAATTCAATCAACTTACATCTAACATGTTCTAATTAAAGGTGGTAAATAGCTATTCAAAAGAAGATTTAAGTTTATAACAAGTTTCGAAATATAATTCAAACCTTTACTTATGGCTCTAATTTAGTTTTTGCAATTAAAAGTTGTAAAATTGTTAGAAATTTCGATTAAATATATTTATTTACCCTTTTTTCAAACTCAAACAATGACGTGTACGTCAAATAGAAACGATTAATTAAAAAAAAAGTCGTAATCAGAAATAATGTTTGCTTAGTTAACAAAAAAATTATATATATATATATATATATATGTATATATATAAATATATCTCACTTTTAAAGAAACAAAAAAAACCCAACCCAAGAAAATCAAAAGACAGAAAGAGTAGCAAAAGAACTCGTCAAATGGTTCATGGGGTTAATATGTTTGCAATTAAATCAAACAGCTGATTTGGTTTCCTTATATGTATGTCTATCCAATGACCTTGGCATTGAAAATGGGAATAAATAGGTAAAGAAAATAGTACATATGTACATGAAGATAGGAGCAACTACAAAAGGCTTTCAATAAGTAAGTAGTACATATTTAACAAAGGAAGGAGAGTAGTAATCAGAAAAAAAATTATATTTTTTNTTGAAAATGGGAATAAATAGGTAAAGAAAATAGTACATATGTACATGAAGATAGGAGCAACTACAAAAGGCTTTCAATAAGTAAGTAGTACATATTTAACAAAGGAAGGAGAGTAGTAATCAGAAAAAAAATTATATTTTACTCCAGTGATGCGCTGCAACGATGAAGGCCTCCAAGCGTAGCGACAATCAGGTAGACGNCAAAAGAACTCGTCAAATGGTTCATGGGGTTAATATGTTTGCAATTAAATCAAACAGCTGATTTGGTTTCCTTATATGTATGTCTATCCAATGACCTTGGCATTGAAAATGGGAATAAATAGGTAAAGAAAATAGTACATATGTACATGAAGATAGGAGCAACTACAAAAGGCTTTCAATAAGTAAGTAGTACATATTTAACAAAGGAAGGAGAGTAGTAATCAGAAAAAAAATTATATTTTTTTTTGCAAACCCTTTTATGTTGTTGGACATTTAGCTAAGACTCGGGGATTATTGATATTTAAAATTTTGTGTATGTACTATTTTCAGAATGATTGTACTTTCTCTGTTTCTTTCACTAATCATTCTCATTTTATTGCTCCACTGCCATTACTTTACTGTTACAAAAATCTCCAGACTATTTAATTTCTCTTTTTATCTCTTGAGTTTTTTTTTTCCTTGTTCTCAGTTTAGACTCTTACTTCTATAAATTTAAAATTTGAGTGNTTTTTTTTCTTTGTTCTCAGTTTAGACTCTTACTTCTATAAATTTAAAATGTGAGTTCCTTCTATATATACATATATTTCTATGCACAAAGAAAAATAAGTATATACATACTTATATGTATTATTAATATTATGTGTAACTATTATAAGTAATTACTCTTATCTGCCAAAATTTCGTAACAAAATGTGTATTTTTTTCCGCAATTGAAAATGAAACGATTTATATGAAAAAAAAAAGAAAATAGTAATGCTTAATGCTTTTGACCTCGGCTCTTCGAGGAGATTTACGAATTGGTATTTTACTAGTTAGGGTGAAAGTTATATATATTTATAGTTATACTTATGTATGTATATAGACGGGAACTGTGACATAAAATCTACGGCATGTCCTTATTACATGTGACTATTAGTTTCCGCAAAATTTCGGGTTTCTCCCCTTAAGGGGTAATATCCGCGAGTGTGAAGCTGTACAGTTGGAGGAGGTAGGTGCTGAACACCCGGAAATACCCCGATGTCCTTCTTGATATTCTTATTAATGTGGATATAACGAGGTGATCTTGCTCGAGCTACATAACCCACGTGCTGTAGGGCCAATTGGAACTGCATGCACTCTCAAGCCCATTGGGAATTTGGTTACCTTAAATGTGAGTTCCGACGTCCTGATCGATTTCTTATTTTGGCGATGTCCTTTTTATTTAATTGTTTAAAACTGCCCGTCATATGTCTTAAACTTTTGCACTTTGCTAATAAGTAAGCCGGAACGTAAAAGAACGTGCTTTCGGTTTGGTCGCCGGAGTCCAAGAGAGCCTCCGGAAGTTATCAGCCGACCCTCTTGGGTTGCCCTCTCAACGTTCCTCCTAACTTCTCGTGCAACTCTGTAGTTCACTTTTATACCTTTTAATAATAATAATAGATTGGCGCTTACACATATGTTAGTGTTTGGCCGAGCTTCTCCTCCGGTTTGTGGCGTGCGCCTTGATGTTGTCACACAAAGCGGAGGGACCTACAGTTTTACGCCGACTCCGAACGGCGATTGTATTTTTATGAGAAGCTGTTTTTCATGGCAGAAATACACTCGGAGGTTTGCCATTGCCTGCCGAGGGACGACCGCTGTTAAGAAAAAACCTTTTTTCTATATTTTTTGCGATGTTGCTTTGACCAGGGTTTGAACCCAGGTGCTGCGGAGTGGAAGCGCGCACTGCTTACCACTACACCACAGCGGCCGACACCTTTTAACTACTGGTTATAATGCGTTCGGAAATTAATGTCAATAAAGGGACAGTAGGGGCACATAAATTGTAAACGGCTAATTACCCTTAAGGTATCGAAAATATAAAATGAATGATATACATATACATGCATGTATATACTCAGAAGTTTCAAAAAAAATTCAAACTGAGTGAGGGAAAGAGAACAGAGAGAAAGGAAGGCATGAAATAAAGTAGATGTGTTAATAAATGAATGAGTGAATAATGAAAATTTAAAGGAGCAGAGATCTAAGCAAACGAAATATTGAAACCTGCCTGGTAACTTTTCCGAAGATAACTAAGGAATGTGCATGAAATTTGAATGGACCTAGAATAAGCAAATATATGATGATGGTTAGCAAATAATATAGAGAATTAGTTTTTTTTTTTAGATGAGCAGTATTCGTACTTGTACTACGGTACAACTCTAAACAGTAATCTTTAGCAAAAAAAACCGACTTAAAAAANAGGAAGGCATGAAATAAAGTAGATGTGTTAATAAATGAATGAGTGAATAATGAAAATTTAAAGGAGCAGAGATCTAAGCAAACGAAATATTGAAACCTGCCTGGTAACTTTTCCGAAGATAACTAAGGAATGTGCATGAAATTTGAATGGACCTAGAATAAGCAAATATATGATGATGGTTAGCAAATAATATAGGGAATTAGTTTTTTTTTTTTAGATGAGCAGTATTCGTACTTGTACTACGGTACAACTCTAAACAGTAATCTTTAGCAAAAAAAACCGACTTAAAAAAATATATATCTACATATTTCATGATTCAATGATCGGATCTAAACCAAATTAGTATGGGACCACCTCTGAGACACTACTTTTCCGTTGCGAATTATCGAAATCGGTTGACGTGGTCCACAGTTATGCGGTAACATACATAAAAAAAAATATATATATTCCGACGAACTGATAACCTCCTCCTTTTTTGGAAGTCGGTTAATTAACAATATAAAGATGTGATGGCCTCGCCTGTCGCATACGACTTATGTGGTCCATTGGTGAATATATAGGTGGATTGAATACATTTTCTAATATAGAGTGGACGCTGTCTACCTCAACACTTTTTACCTTTGTCATTTGTTGAATTCCAATTGCAACCGATCAAATTAAATAGTAGAATCTTTGTAGTGTAAGTGGTATGTGCATACATATGTATGTATGTATTTAGTTGGTTTAGAATTATTTTTTGCATCGAAATCAAAGCACACTCATCAGATTCGACTGCGATAAAAAACAGTTATAAGCAAGTAAGCGTATACCCGTTTTTTTCAGAGTATTTCTAGTACTGCGGGCACATAGCTGTTTTTGGTCAGTTCTAAACCAAAAGATATATAAAAGAACGGCAAATGCAGTAATGTGGGCAACAGATAGTGTAAATAAAATATGCAATAAAAAAATTACAAAAATCACATACCTAACTGTTTTTGTTGGCGCAGCGACGAAATGATTTTATTTTAAAAATGTTTGAATGTCTTTAATTGTAAAATTCAAATTCACAAATTAACATAGTAAAAAGTCTAAATTTGAGCGGAGCCGAACATTAGATAGCCGGCACAAGTATTACATACAGTTTTTTCACCTTTCCGAAAACTACCGCTTCATGGTAAGCAGGGGTGGTTTTATCCCTATTTCAAACATCCTCGATCAACTTATATAACTATAAGAGGGCGATATCACGCCCATTTTCCAAAATTCTATAATAATGCTACTTCTTTTCAAGGAATTGTTGTTAGTATCAATTTTGTGTAAATTAGCGAAATATCGAAGTTTCAAGCATTTCTGAAATTTGCCGTTATATAAAAAGTGGGCTTAGTTTTAGTCTGATTTCCATAATTTTTAGCGTTTTGCTTTTATCTGCCAAGTACAGTAATAATTCCGAGTTTGGTATAAATTGCTCCAACGGTTATGTGGTCATAAGTGGGCGGTTCCACGCCCATTTTTCAAAATTTTATCATAAACGTGTTTTGTGCTAAAGAATTATTGCAAACATCAGTTTTTAATAAATTAGCTTCGGTATTTACTGACTTATCGAAGATTTCGTATTTCTCTAAATTACCGTTATATGGGATGTGGGCGTGGTTTTGTCCGTTTTTAAGAATTTTCAGCCATTTGGTATGTTGTACCAAGGCTAACAAGCGTGTTAAGTTTGGGGGAAATTGGTGGAGCGGTTACCGAGATACACACATGTTTCCAAAAATTTATAATATTCTAATTTTTCTTCTAAAACTGATTGTAAATATCAATTTTGAGTGAATAAGATTCAGTAGTTACTAAAATATCGAAGTTTTCGCATTTCCGAAAACTACCGTTATATGGGTGGTAGGCGTGGTTATTGTCCGATGTTTCCTATTTTCAATACCGTTTGTCCTACGCTGAAAAGAAGTTCACGTACCAAGTTTCGTTAAGATATCTCCATTTTTACTCGACCCAGTGGGTAAATTTAATGTATAGTAATCGAAAAAATAATCAGTAAAACAACCCTTTTCACATTCGAAAAGGCATTTTTTCCCCAGCGCGATGCCCTAGGAAAAGTGGGGCATTCAATTTTCCATTACCTAGTATCGGGAAAAGAATTTAATTTAATATGAATATGCATTAGAATGCTGATTACATATTAAAGAGTAATTGGATCTAAAACTCATAAGAAATACATTCGATTATTTATTACGCATGGAATGCATTACTACTTTCCCCACTGGGGTGTTATCGTGTGCACAAACGGACAGACGGACGGACAGACAGTCAAGGCTTAATCGATTTTTTTTTCATTCTGATCATTTATGTTTACATTTGTCTATATTTATCTCGATTCGTTTTGCGTGTTACAAACACCCGTTATGAGAACAAAGTTATAACACCCTCGGGTATAAAAACATTCGCTGTCAGAGCATTCATTGTAGCAAACACTTGCGCTACTTACTTTGCTGTCATACAGATCATCAACCATTATCATTTGCATTGTTCACCCGCAACCCAAATTGCAAAATGAAAAGGTGGCATGCGTTTATCGAAGAGTTTTCTTCAAAATTTGTGTATCAGCCAGGCAAAACAAATGTTGTAGCTGATGCACTATCACGCATTGAAGTAAAAAATTGATCAAGTGAATCAGAGGATTTACCAGATGACGAATCACAACATTCTGCTCAAAGAAGCGATAATTTTTGTATACAGGAAACGAAAAATCCTTTAAATCAGTTCAAACAACAAATAATATTACGTAAAAACAAGTTCATGATTCCTTAACAAAGGAAAATTTTGAAAATAAGAGACATTCGATTGAATACGACACAGTTGAGAATCTTATCACAATTTTAAAAGAATATATTAGACCTAACTTGGTAACAGCGATACATTGTACAGTTGAAGATGTACGAAATACAAAGCCCTCTTAAGGAAACATTGCAGAACAAATTTATCTATACCAAACTATTTCCTATAGACGTCCTTAACAGAGACCACCAAGCTGATATAATTGAACAAATCCATAACAGAGCGCATCGGAACCATGTAGAAAACATTAAGGAGATAGAGAATTTATATTACTGGCCTGAAATGCGAGAACAAATGAAGGAATACGTACGAAATTGTATAACTTGTAATAAGAATAAATATGCCCATCATCCTAAACAGATTCCGATAGGTACAGCACCGATTCCAGATAAAGAAGGAGCACAGTTGCATATAGACATTTTTTATGCTCAAAAATTGAAATTCATTACGTATATAGACGCGTACTCAAAATTTTTAATACTAAAAAATATTGAAGATAAATCAAATATTGATGAAGAAGTTTTGGAATTTCTCCAAGCTTTCCCAGATGTGAAACGAATAACGTTAGATAATGAACCAAGTTTCACAACACCACAGTTTAAATCGGTAATGCAAAGATTAAATGTGGAAATCAATTTTCGTGATCCACGTCAGAGTACTACCAATGGGCGGATAGAGTCCATTCGACGATAATACAAATCGCTAGATGCATAAAGGAAGAATATAATATAGTAAGCGATTTATAAACAATTTTTAGAGCGGGCCAACCTTATAATTTGACTNAAGGAAGAATATAATATAGTAAGCGATTTAGAAACAATTTTTAGAGCAGGCCAACCTTATAATTTGACAGTACATTCGGGTACAAAATTCAAGCCGAAAGATGGCTTTCACAATAAAATAAATCATGAAAATTTTGTCGATATTCTCAAACAGGCGCAGGAAAAAATGTTTGCGACTCATAACAAGAAGGGAGAAATTGTTTGTGAAAAAATGGTAGGCGAAAGAAACAAGCTCTAAGAAACAACAAGTAAAGGAATGACATAGTAATTAATAATAGGAATAGAATTGTACATAAGGATAATATAAAATCACAATTTTTTATGTATGTAGAGACACTAATTTAACATATATTGAAAATATCATAGAACAGGAAAAACAAAATTTGTATAACAATGTTCGTTATGACGAAAATAATAATAATGAAATATAAATCAGAAATTCAGAAACCGATTCGGAAATTTTAGTAATTGAAACATTACTAAGACAATTAAAACAAAAACCTATCAGACGAAAAGAGGTATTAATGAATTTGGAACACTTTGGAAGTGGATAGCGGGGTACCTGGCCATGACGATTTTATAAGAATTAATGACAAATTAGACGAGCTAGTTTCAAATAACAATAAACAGTTTACAAAAAATTCAGAAATTTTTAAAATTATAACAGAACTAGCTTATACCCGCGGGTTTCGCCCCACGTNGAGAAATTGTTTGTGAAAAAATGGTAGGCGAAAGAAACAAGCTCTAAGAAACAACAAGTAAAGGAATGACATAGTAATTAATAATAGGAATAGAATTGTACATAAGGATAATATAAAATCACAATTTTTTATGTATGTAGAGACACGAATTTAACATATATTGAAAATATCATAGAACAGAAAAACAAAATTTGTATAACAATGTTCGTTATGACGAAAATAATAATAATGAAATATAAATCAGAAATTCAGAAACTGATTCGGAAATTTTAGTAATTGAAACATTACTAAGACAATTAAAACAAAAACCTATCAGACGAAAAGAGGTATTAATGAATTTGGAACACTTTGGAAGTGGATAGCGGGGTACCTGGCCATGACGATTTTATAAGAATTAATGACAAATTAGACGAGCTAGTTTCAAATAACAATAAACAGTTTACAAAAAATTCAGAAATTTTTAAAATTATAACAGAACTAGCTTATACCCGCGGGTTTCGCCCCACGTTTTTATACAAATACTAGCTTATACCCGCGGGTTTTACCCACGCTTTTATACAAATAGGAAAAATAATTTAATGATGTTAGATTTTATTTCTGTGCCCATTTCGTTATAGCTCGTTATTTTTAAGCGAGTTAAGGTATTTAGGCCTTTTAAAACTATGAAATTATAAAATCTCGTCTGCGCGCTAGGAATACGAAATCTATCAATCCCTCTAAGTTTACCTCAAAATGGTTCCGGGTATACGACGCGTGAACGTGTAACCTTCTTGGAGGTGCCACGGCGGGTTCTAATATTTCCAACTCAAATTTAGTAACCTGGCCTTGATAAAATACCACTTCTCATTACTGTAGCAAATGCCTCAAGAGAGCTTTAGATTATAAGGCCGAACCCGGCTCTCCCTTTTCCATTTAATGAAATTTATTCTGTCAGTACGGCACTTATAAAATAAATCTCCATAACAAATTTAAAATACTTCGAGAGATTTTCTATCCTTCCAGAGATATGTATTAAGAAGTTTTTAGTATGTATGGGA